>NW_024754742.1:0-5845 GCF_018991925.1 Homarus americanus
TTCGGTTAACGAAAAAAATTAGGTTAACGAAGTTACCTTCTTGAACCGACCTCAACATGTTTTAACACTGACCGGGCAACCAGCTTTAGTATCAGTCATAGCCATTAATCGGTTCTAGGGCTTAAATTCCTTACTATTTTAGTAAATATCAGAAGTTTATACTATTCAATAATTTTTAAGAGGATTTAGTATTCCAATTTTTTTAGTCATTTTAACAATTATTGAACATAATTCAAGAAAGAGTAAAGTGACTAGTTTGTCTTGACATCAACCTCTTAACACAGCAAACAGGAGTTAGTCTCTCTCTCTGTTTTCACTGGAGGAAATAACATCTTGCTTGAGAGACTCTCTTCAACTAAGCTTTTTCTGTGTTTCCAAAGCCAAATTATTGGTCATTTTGAAATATATTTTATATTGACAATATATAATGCAGTGCAGTGTTGATTTTAATAAAATAATCTTGAATTACACCAGGCCGATCAGTATAGGATCGATAAAAGCCAACTAAGCTTTACTGAGTGGGAGCTGTTCCCGCAGTGACCCAAGCCCGCCTCGTGGGTGAAACGTTTTGGTATAGAAAATCTGGCGTCTTTTGAAAAAAAAAAAATTAGTCCGCGACTAAGTATGTCAGACGTCCCTATAAGGATTTTCAGAATGATTAACTAACAAAACGATTAACGAAATCCTTACTACAAACACGTTTTGTTGTGCGCGTAGCTGATCGGCCAATCCGCCAATACAGTGATCCCTCAGTTAACGAGTGCCTCGATTACCTTCCTAAGATTCTTAACCGGTTAACGAACATTTCCTCGATTAACGAATTCCCTGGCGCCCTCAACATGTTTTTGCTTGCACACTAGCTATCATATTAGTCCGCCAATACAGTAATCAGTTCTAGGGCTTAAATTCCTCGCTATTTTAGTAAATATAAAAAGTTTGTACTATTCAATAATTTTAAAAGTCTTATGTTAAAATTTTTAGTCATTTAAATATTTATTTAACATAATTTAAGTACTGTACAGGAACTAGTTTTTGTAGCCAAACAGCCTGTCAACACACCATACAGGCGTTAGTCTCCGTGTCTTTTCAGTGGAGTTATGTGCTTCAGACTCTCTTCTTGTACTTTTTTGTGTTTCCAGTCAAATTATTGGTCATTTTAAATTTATTTTACATAATGACAATATATAATGCAGTCGGTGTTGATTTAAAGAAAATAATCTTGAATTACACCGTGAACTAAAGTTTTATAGTGAAATGGCACCATGGGGTGACTTCTCTTCACCCCAATGCCTTCTCTTCTCCTTTTCCTCCACCCCATTCTAATTCCCATCATCATCATCATCCAGGAGCCTTCTACATATACACCTCAAAGTAAGTGTACTTTACTACCTTTTTGTTGACTTTAGGCAATTTTCCGTGAGCTGGAACCAATTACCCAAACCCATTGAAACAATGGTTTTGGTTAACAAACAACCTTCTAGAACGAATTGTGCTCGTTAACCGAGGACCACTGTACAGTAAACAGTTCTATGTTTACATTCGTTTCCAGTGGAGTAAAATCAAAGTTGGTCTCTTGAGTATTTCTGCATTTTTATGTTAAAGTTATTGGTCATTCTGAAATTTAGTTAACATATTGATAATTATATGGTACAGGAGCAGTTTTGTGTGCCAATCAGCTGATTGAATCACCCAACAATGCTTCTCGATTTAACTTGTTTACAGTGGAGTGAACATCAGTTTGTTGGTCTCTTGAATATTTTTGCATTTTTACATTCAAATTATTGGTCATTCTGAAATTTACTTAACATATTGATAATATACGGTGCAGAAATTATTATGGAACACGAAAAAGGCATTAGAACCAGTGCACTCTGTAAAGAATATGGCATGTCATCATCGACTGCCTCTACAATCAGCTGTTTGATATGTAAACAAAGCTGCCGGAATACGACACACACACCTCAAAGTGGTTAAAATACAGTCCAGTATTACCCCTCTTTACGCGGTTTCATAACGCGATTTCTCATATACGCGGTGCCTCGCCAGAACCGAACTTTCATAACGCGGTTCATCTACTCATATACGCGGGAAGCGCTGGGCACGATGCGCCTAGAGTCGCCCAGTCATCAAAACATTACCGAGTTCTTCACCCGCCACCCACCACAGCCGGCCCAAGTCAGTGATAGTGATAATTATAGTGAGGATATGGACTTATATGGACTTTGAGGGTTTTGACAAAGAGGCCCTGCAAGCCTCTGTGGTGGATAGTGATACAATTGATACAAGTGATACAGGTGAGGGCCAATAATCTGCCCTCTGCCTCGGAACCAACCCCCATCCCCGTGTGCCCAGCCATCTTTTCTACTAATGTAAGTGTTAAAAAACAATATTATTGATACAGTATTTCTCTTAATTATTAATTGTGTGTGCATACCATCATAAAGTTAAGATAATATTTTTACTACAACATAGTTGTGTGTCATCAAAAGTGGAGTTTGGGGTTCGGGCCAGTCTCTATTGGAATTAATCCCATATGTTCTGTTGTTCACTTAACGCGGTACCCTGTGGGTTCAATTGACCGCGTAAAGCGTGGTACAACTGTATATTCTATTGCTTTTTATTTATTATTGTACAGTATGCTGTACAGTACAGTACTGTATTTAGTTTATATTTAATGTTTTTATTATTTCTATTACCGGTATGCAGTACTTTGTATGTATACTTTTTCTGTGAGTTGGAACCAATTACCCAATATCCCATTGAAATAATAGATCTGGTTTACAAAATTTTCGGTGAACGAACGACTCTGTGGAACGAATTGTGTTTGTTAACCAAGGGACCACTGTGCTGTATTTTTTCCCCCATTATTTATCGTTTTTATGCATTTAATACATTCGCCAGAAGATACGGACAATCGGCTTTTTGGACAAGTGTTTTATAGTCTGGATTTTGAGGGTTTACTATACGTACTGGAGTTGCCTAGTGAAGGGTGGCCAGCTTTAAAATATACTTGTGGGTAAATAAGTGTACTCTTGTATATTATATTGCTTAATTCTAACCTTCAAGCTTGTTTCTACTCTTTAAATTTTTATTTTATTTTTGTTCTCAGGACATTTGTTGAGACTGGCTTTCACATCAACATGGGAAAGTGCCAGATGGACAACGCTTCCAAAATGTTGGAGATGTCACCTATCAATCACATCGACTCTCTGAAGGCTCCAGTCCTGCTTCTGGTTGGGAAGAATGATGCCCGTTCCTCCTTCACAGAGTGTGAATTTCTACAAGATGCTACTAGCTCGGGTGTCCATACAGAGTAAGTAGAATTTGGCTTATTTTCTTACAGTTTTTGCAGAGACATATGGATACCATACAGTACTTCTCTATCGACGGTTTCATTATATCGGCGGTTTCGATTATCGACGGATTATTTAGACGAATTTTTATTTTGGCTTTATTTGAACTCTGCGGGCCTTGTTTGTACTTCGCGCCGGCGCACTAAATGCTTGACCGTCTACCAGCAACCCGCCTTCCTGAACAGACATCAGCCAAGCGGCGTGGGCAACAGTCTTTGATTTTCAACGCTGGTGGTTCATCACATCAACTTATATCACCATGCCTCCCCAAACGACCTGCTGCTCCCTCTGGATCTACACCTAGAGGGCAAGGCTGATGCTGGCAGCTGAATGAGAAGATTGAAGTGCTGAAACAGCACCGACAGCGGTATGGTACGCAGCTGTTGGCCGCCACTTCAGGCTCACTTGAATCCAGTGTGCGTGGAATTAAGCGGCGATGCAAAAGGATCTGAAGCCTTTGCTTCAAAGTGCACCAGTGACATCAAAGTGACAAGCCGTATGCGTGATGATGCCCTCATTAAAATGGAAAAAAGCACTGAACATTGGATAGAGGACCTAAACACGCCGCCGCATACCCACTTGACTCGAAATTTATTAGGCAGAAAGCTAAGGAACTTTTATGATAAGTTTTCTAAAAGGTGATGATCATGGTGTTGGTGATGGTGATGGTGATGATCAGGGTGATGGTGATAATCAGGGTGATGGTGATAATCAGGGTGATGGTGACAATTTGAAAAAATTTGCAGCTAGCAAAGGATGGATTAGAGAAATTCAGACATCGTTATGGAGCTGCATAATACTATAAAAGTGACTGGTGACAGCATCCAGCCAGACACTGGCAGAGGCTTATGCCCTGCAGAGTTTGCTAACCACATAGAACAAAAGGGTTATAGGCGGAACAGGTTTTTAATGCTGATGGAGTCAGGCCTATGGTGGAAAGAAAGATGCCACTTCGAACCTGCATCTCTAAAGAGGAAAAAAAAAGTGCCCCTGGTTTAAAGTTCACGAAGGACGAGTGACAGTGATGCTATGTGGGAATGCGGCCAGGGGCATATGAAGTTAAGCCTGTTATTTATACACTGCCGCCTGCGACCTCGGGCTCTCAAAAATAAAACATGAACTTACTGCCAGTTTTTCCACAGGAACAACAAAAAGCGTGGATGACATCTGATTTGTCGTGGATTGGCTGAAAAAACTGCTTTGCTAGAAGAGGTGAAAAGATTATCTGGATAGACTTGGCATGGAGTTCAAAGTGGTATTATATCTAGATAATTGCCTGGCCTCTGAAGAACTCAAGACTGCCCACCCCAACATTGGGTGGTTTTCCTGCCAAAAAACACCACCTCCATCATCAGCCAATGGACCAGGAGTCATTATCGTGTTTTAAGGCTAAATATGCAGAGAAGACTTTCGGTATGATTCGTGAAAGGTGCTTGCCTTGATAAGGATGCTGATAGGCACCCAGAGAGAAATGTGGAAAGAAATTTGATACTTACTTTTAGTGCATAAACTTCATCGCTAGAAAGCCACAATGAACTGTCGCAGAACTGTGTCGATCATGTTGGAAAAAATTGTGGCCTGAAATTGTCCCCAACATTCACAGGGTTCCCAACAGCCGGAGCCTCGTTCACGCCAACTTATAATAACTACTGGCAAATGAAGTTGGAGGTGAAAGGTTCTCTGACTTAGCTGGCTGGCAGAGGTGCAAGAGAGTTATTGAAATGTTGAGGATCCATTTACAAGTGATGAACTAGAACAATTGGTGGAGCTGCAGGATGGGAAACAGAAGATGAAGTGAGTGATGATGAAAATAGAACTTAACTTTGAATAATCTTGAGTGAAATAATAGAATGAGTAAGGCCCTCTCTGCTCTGCGTCTCTATGACATTGATCCTCCTTGATAGGTCCTTAAAAGCAAAGAGCTATTAGAAAATGTTATGTTGCCATATATAGAACTGCAGAGGAAATGAGAAGCAGAAAGCACAGACCATCACTGCTTCTTCGATGCTTGAGTGCCTGCCATCGCCCGAACCTGCCCGGCATCCTGCAACAGGAGGCAGAGAAGCTGCCCGACACCTCACAACAACAAGGCATAAAGCTGCGGCACCTCCCACAACAACAAAGGCGCAGTACCTGTCCACACCCCTCCAAGAAGATGCAGACCTTGACTCATCATACTCATCCTGACTGGTCAGGCTTTTTTAATAAGCCTCAATCATCACCTTGTATATACTGTACACTGTATTGTTTGTAAGGACCCGATGTTCACTTCAATAAATGGGAAATAAATAAGTTTGCTAGTATTTTTTGTCCACTTGTATATTATTATTTATACACTATTATTTAAGGTTATGTGTGTAAAGAGCATATTAATGTAAGGTACATTTATTCAACATATGCTAATAATAGTTAAGAAAAGGTCTCTCGTAACCATCCACATTGTCGGCGGTTTCTTGTAAATGACCATCTACAGAAGCGTAACCCCGTCGATA
>NW_024754743.1:0-14122 GCF_018991925.1 Homarus americanus
ATATATATATATATATATATATATATATATATATATATATATATATATATATATATATATATATATATATATATATATGTATATATATATATATATATCGACCGTATATGTGTATCACTTAACCTTCTCATATAGTACACCCAGCGTCACCCTGAACACATTCACATACACTTCATAATATTGGTGGGACGAGGTGGCAGCGCAGGGGAAGAACTATGGTATTGACATGACCTAAACTTCCTAATATTTTTACGTTTTTCTTTTATTGAATTGCTATAAAAAGGTCCAGGAATACAGTGTTAAGATACAGTGTAACACCTGGTATATAAATACACACTTCATATTTCTTGGATGATAGAGTTAACAAACTCTTTAACTTTGAACCACAATATCTGAAAGAATCGTTTCATATTTTCCAAGTTGTTTCTTGCTTGGCTCAACACCCGACGACAAATGATTGACATTTGGTTAAGAAAGTTATCTTAGCTGAATTCCTTCACCATTTTACTTTCGGGAATTGAGGTCCACACACACACACACACACACACACACACAGGGGAACTTGTAACTAACCACACACAAAAACCATGGCCGCTCTCTGTAAGTACGATGAACTGTGCTGACGCCTGGTGTAGGTGACGGAGACTCGGGGAGCAAAAATAAACAAATAAATAAGTTACGGGGAAATATCACTAAATATGAATTGTTTTCAAAATAATAAGGTGAGAAAATAAAATAAAATCATTCCACTAATATCGACCACCCTGTTTCATAGATCAACTTCTCGAGAAACTTTTGGGGAAGTTCCAGACACGTCGGCGAGAGCTTTAAGACTCCAGTTCAATTCGTTCACTATTGAAGGAAATAAACTTAGAGGTGGAGTTTTAAATCCATTATGGTTGTGAGCTTGTCAGGCTTACTTGAGGCACGACTACATAACCCGACCATCAGGACAGCACCGAGATAAACCACATAGTACACATTAATTACAGGTAAATAATAGTATATATTAATTACCTTGTCTTAATAACCTTGCCATGCACCTGTTATAAATCCACATTCAACTAATTTCTCTAGAAGTGTGTCAAATGCTGTATAGATGATACTATACATATACATAACCTGTAATGCATCATACGGCTTAGCCTCAAATATTTTAATAAGGATCCACATATACATTAGCATATACTGTACGTGTTGGCACCAATACGTTCAATTAATCTAATACATATTTATACGCGTTAACGGTTGGCGAAGTAAAGTGTAAATAAGTTGTGTAAGATCTTAATTAAAGTAAAGTTGAGTGAAAATAGTGTTCTTCCACTTTGTGTTTGATATTAACACAACAAACAATCACACTAATAGCTACTACACCTTCTCTAACTCATTAACTCACGATGCTGAGTTTACTGTTATTGTCAAACTAAAGGAATTAATATAGTTACAGTTTGTGATTCATAACTGAAATAGTTAACCAATAAAATTTAATATATTTTCCATTATTTTTTACTTCAGTTTAATTTAAGCGAGAGGAGTTTTTGTAGATCAACTAAATGAAAATACTGAAATTGTTGGGTCAGTGGGCAGGCAGGCAGGCAGGTACAGGTAGGTAGGTAGAGAGGTTCCCCCAGTAGTGTGTGGGAGATACGAGGCAGGTGGGCGAGGTGGGGGAACTTACTCTGTTGTTCACGATAATAATAATAATAATAATAATAATAATAATAATAATAATAATAATAATAATAATAATAAAGAGAGTATGATTTTTTTAATAAACTTAAAATTTTTGGGAAGAATGTATAGAAAACTTTAACTTAAAATTTTATGGGGTGAAAGAAAATACACTTTTATACATTAACTGGGGAGAAAAAAATCCATGGATGGTAATCAGGTGATAAAGCATGATAAATATATGGTGTGGTAAAGGCTGAGAGAAAGATAAGAGATAGAGAAGAGGAGGTAAGAGTGAAGCCACGAATAAGACAAATATGAGCAACAGAATGTGTCATAATTTGGTATTTACTCTCTCTCTCTCTCTCTCTCTCTCTTACTTCAATCTCTGGCTGGCTGGGAACACTCACAGTAAAAAGAATTTCCACTACCAAGAGCGGGAGACAAACACTCACTCTGAGATTATTTAATAATTCAATTCCTCCTTCTTTCTCTGTCTTTCAGTTCTTCCTTTATCCTGCGTGTGTGTGTGTGTGTGTGTGTGTGTGCTTTTCTCAGCTGTCACCAAGGTTGTACACGGGAGCGAAAGCGGTATAACAACACTTTTCACTATTGTTAAGTAGCCCCCCCCCCAAAAAAAAAAACATATTATTTACACATGACTATGGACCAGGACGGAATCTACCGACCAGTACAGTACTTCAGGCAGGATGGGTGAGCATGTTCCCCTACACAACAAAGACGACCTTAGTTATACCTTCCCTCTACTGTACAACACAATAGGTTCCTGGTGGAGCCGTCAACAGTGTGTGGGAGGGATTGATCTATTACCTTGTTCTGAATTTAGAAGATATCTGGACGGAAGGGGAAGAGGCAGGGACAGGCAGGAGATGGAAAAAAAGGGATAGAGAGGATGAGAGAGAAATTGAACGAGGTGAAACAAGGGGTGAAAGGAAGGTGAGGCGAGAGAGATGAAGGCCAACTATAGAAAACAATCGAGAGAAGATAATTGGGATATATAGTGAAAGAGGGAAGGAGATAGAAGAATAAATATAAAAGATAAATACAAAGATGATGAAAAACATGGTGAAATGGTGATGAATTCTTAATTCTAGTTGTGTATGGGGGCAGAGGAAGGTAAAACTTACGTCACTAGAAATTGTGAAAACTCGTATTCATGTGAGTGAGGGAGGGAGGGAGGATGAGGGAGAGAGGGAGGATGGAGGCTGTATGTGAGGATGGCGACTGCATGGGAGGATGGTAGAGAGAGAAAGGGTGAAGGAACGAGGGAGGGTGAGGGCGAGAGGGAGGGTGAGGGGGTGAGGGAGAGAGGGAGGATGGAGACTGTATGAGAGGATGGTAAAGAGAGGGAGGGTGAAGGAAAGAGGGAGGGTGAGGGCGAGAGCGAGGGTGAGGTAGAGAGGGAGGATGGGGGCTGTATAGGAGGGTGGGGTAAACAGGGGGAGTAATGGAGAGAGGGAGGGTGGAGCACTGTTTACACTAGATAATGGGTGTGGTCGGGGCAGCAGCTCACCTGTGTAATAAAGCGGTCATAATACTTTAATAGCCAGGCAAGCAGTATTGACATAAGGATCATATTCAACCCCCCGAGAGCATCCACCAAGCAGTAATTTAAGACTAAACTGGTTATAATTCACCGCATGCTGAGGAAAATGCTGAGAAAATATAAAAGGTAGAATGACAGACGCCCCTCCTGAGTTTACCCGTTGACCAAAATTGGCCACCTAAGGATAAATTACCTCCAATATCTTTATAACGGCAAAAACACCTGAAACTATCGAGGCTTCCAGGTTAAATGAATCCCCCAGTGTCAGTACTGTAGGCCGCTGAGCGAAGGTTGTTTACCTGCATGACTCTCGACCTGCCGCCAGGAGCTGAGGCCAAATCCACTTTTCTTCATAACTAAATCTTGGTACTTCTTAATCTCAAAATATATAAATTAGTAAATAACTTCAAATGTGAGGGATGATAAGGGCTGATAATATGTAAATGTAATCAGGAAGAATATTTTTTCTTGTTTGTTGTTGTGTTGTGTTCTGAGGCTACGGGTCTCCCCTCCCCACCCCCCCAAAAAAAAAACCGGTGGTGGTACCTTTACACACATACATTCATACATACATACACACAATACAGTTCACACACAAGTACACAAACACACGTATACAAACACACACAGGTTACCAGGATGTTCTTAAGGCCTTAAACTTACAAACACTCAACCAATGCCGTGAAGGTCTGAAGTGTGGTAAGACAGCACTAGCTGAGCCAGTCACAGATCAACACGGCACCTCACAAAACTCATCACCATCCTTGAGGTGCCCCCCCAGCACGACCCCCTCCTACCCAGCACGACCCCCTCCTCCCCAGCACGACCACCATACAATAACATTGACAATCATACGAAACCAAAATCTTAAAAAAATAGAAGGACATTTTAGAGTAAATACGGGCGTGTGAGTGAGTGAGGCAGAGGTCTGGTAGGTTATTCTGATTCACACAAGTTTGGGGGAAGTACAACCTTTTTCAACCTTTTGACACTGTGGCATTACAGTATAATGGGAATGACGTATCTCCAAAACGCCTCTTTTGAGTAAATCACATTTTAAGTTTTAAGTTTATGTACCATGGAAACTACTGCAGGGATTTTAATGAAACTTTTCACAAAAGTTGGACCGTATAAGGAATGATGCCTGTGGAAAGTTGAGCCCCATATGCCACATCCCCCCACCCCCCCTAGAAGTAAAAAATAAATCAATATCACAAAATTGGGTATAGTAGTTCAGTGTTCTTCCAATGGAATTCTCGACCTTGCGGCGGCGTAAGCGACACTCAGTCAGGTTGATCATGTAGAACAAAGGCCAGTGGACACGCCTGTGGCCACATCTCCAAATCGTGATTTTGACGCTTACGTTCCCATTCTAGGCGCCTCATATGTATTTGTGAAGGAATTGGTTAATGTTAACTGTATGCTAAATATGTCTTTGGCATAATGCTAAGTTGTGTTGCAAATATAATAATAGTTGAGTATACTAATATTACCAGGACACAACAAAGTCCCTAACACTCGGTGGCTCACAACACCAGCAACACAACACAACAAGTAAAGCCACAAGGCAGGTGTTGCTGTGGTCCTCAACATGTGACAACTTTTGCTATAACATTTTCTCTCCTTCAGCTTCTTCATGTTTCCCCGCCCTCACAATTCTCTCTTTAGTAAACGCATTGCTTCTTGTGCTGTGCCGTTTTCTACCACAAGTGTTGCAAACTTTTTCGCATGAGTTCTTATTATCATTATTATTGTGTGTGTGTGTGTGTGTGTGTGTGTACACTCTCCAACATAAGCCACTTACCTCCAGTACACACTAACTGGGCGGAAAAGCAATACAATAAAACATTCAGCTCCGACACCAGTGTTTGTCGTGCGAGATTAACAACCACACACAGGAGGTAAGTTTCTTGGAGAGAAGTAAAAAAAAATCTTGATTAATAGAGAAATGGGTGACTTGTGTTCCGGGGTGCCTACGTCATGTTATAATTATTGTTATTAATGTACAGTACAAGAGAGGCTATATGCATACTGTATATATATATATATATATATATATATATATATATATATATATATATATATATATATATATATATATATATATATATATATATATATATATATGATTGTGGGGGACTTACATGAGGTATTACTTGTATTATATGTGTGTGTTTAATGTCATTATCTCACAGTGACTAACACTAAGCCGCCGGTGGTGGAACACAAGTAGCGTGCTGCTGCTATTACTACGAGTTTGTGTGTGTGTGTGTGTGTTTGTATTTACTTGCTCACGTATTGTTCTGTGAGTGTAAGTGCTCATGTACGATTGTGTATATATGTGCGTGCGTGTGTTCCAGCTTTGTAAATGCATGGTCATGGATTCTAACACAATTCTCGCATCCAAGCAAATTTGCCCTGGTTCATCATTCCATAGGACTGAGATACATACAGTAGTCTTGGCGACGTCCAGTACAGCAAGAGAAGTAGGCAGTAGGTAGTAGGCAGCCCTCAAACAGGGAGGTACTACCGCCTGGGAAGGTACTGAAAGCATAATGTGTTGTCTAATGGTAGACCCTGCTGCCATGTGGTATCACGAAAATTGTAACTAAGTCCCAGGTTGTTGATCTGACTTTCTGCCTCATTTACACACAATTGCAGGGTCTCAATTGTTTCTCTTACTATTGACAACACAACATACAAATATTGTTTCTCACTCTTGATCTTTTTTTTTTCATTTTTGTATTTCCTTATGGTTCGTTATTATTATTATTATTATTATTATTATTATTATTATTATTATTATTATTATTATTATTATTATTATTATTGTTATTGTTATTATTATTATTATTATTATTATTATTATTATTATTATTATTATTATTATTATTATTATTATTATTAATTATTTTCGCCCCCCAGGCCCGGATGTGGGTCGGTGACCTGTGCCCGGGTGGGCTAATCCCCGTAAAAAAGCAAAAACACACAAAACAAAAAGTGTCTAACTAACTCACGCTTGTTTACGAGGCAACTGTTTGTAGTGTAACTTAATTCATCACCCCAGCTTGTTTTTAGTTGCATACCATGTTTAAATTTCTCTAACTAAATTCATGTAACGACAAAAATTTAAGAAAAAAATATTACTTTTTCCCTGTAGTAACAACACTCTTTACCACCATTCGCGTAATTTTGTCTTAAATATATTAAAAAAAAGTCAAATACTTTCTCGTGTGCCTTCAGTAATCTTATCCTGTCTTCTCTAGTCCCGCCATCAGGACAAATATTCATCCATAAAAGGAACAAAGTCTCTCCCCTTACAGAGTGTGTTGACACAGTGGTCTCGTGGACACAGCGCGGCGGGGTGTTGAGGTGCGAGGTGACACAAAAGTCTTTTTCTGTCAGTAAGGTGATTTGAGAGCGTCACACCCACTACAAAGTTGTTCAGGGTGATGGATGGATGAATCTGACTCCACAGCCTCTTATTCCATCCTCCATCCTGACTATGGTAAATACATTTTCGCAAAGCTTACATAATAAAGCTGAACTTAGCATTAACAACTAAGAATATGATTTCTTCACTAGTAAACCATTGCTAAGAATGTGTGTACCTAACAAACGCTAATAAAAGAAAGTAATAGTTTTTACACACTGAGACAGACAAAGGCTCCAGTAAACGTAAAGAAAGATTTGTACCCGCTGCTCGGTTATGACTCACACACGCTCCGACTGCTACACAACCATGTATTAAGTTACCGCGACGTCAGCTTCATTAAAACTTATAATGAGGTCTTATATTGGCTCTTATTACCCAGCGGCTACCTCTCTCACTACCAGTACCACCACTACCACTACCACCACTAACATCACCACCACGAACATGCTCTCTCTCTCTCCTCACCTCCGTCACCAAGATGATTAAGCTGACAGGTTGATAACGTGGACCAGAATATTATTACAGAGAGATAAGTTGTAAATTTAACCCTCACCAACGAACTCTCAGTCTATCCTCGAGAGACGAGCAGCGACAACTTGTGTACGATACAACAGTTTATAAAAGCAAACAAATATAACGAAACATTTGGCTGTAGAAGACACGTAGACATATGTAACACTGTGACACGTATTGTAGTCTACCTCACTTACACCAATACCCTGTAGTGACCTAACGCAGGTGTGTGTGTGTGTGTGGCCACGCTCCTACACAGGTGTGTGCCATCCTACGTGTGTGTGTGTGTGTGTGGCCACGCTCCTACACAGTTGTGTGCCATCCTACGTGCTCTACCAGGTGTGTGTGTGTGTGTGGCCACGCTCCTACACAGTTGTGTGCCATCCTACGTGCTCTACCAGATGAACAAGGTACAAATAAACACAAGACACAACTATATGTGTAATAAAGGACAATTTTATTCGTTGCATTAGATCGTTTTGTGAGAGATATACTGCACTGTGTATGGAATTGTCCGCCTTACTGCTGGTGATCTGGAATAGTCTACGATAATACATGGTTGTATGTTAATGATGTCATCACAACACTATCCCTCCTTCCCTCCCTCCCTCCCTCCCTCCATCACGACAATGTTATCTACTACTACAATACTGCCACGACACCTTCCCTCCTTCCCTCCTTCCCTCCCTCCCTCCCCCCCTCCATCACGACAATGTTATCTACTACTACAATACTGCCACGACACCTTTCCTCCTTCCCTCCCTCCCTCCCTCCATCACGACAATGTTATCTACTACTACAATACTGCCACGACACCTTCCCTCCTCCCCTCCCTCCCTCCCTCCATCACGACAATGTTATCCAGCTTCTACAATGCTGCCACGACACCTTCCTCCTTCCCACTCCCTCCCTCCCTCCATCACACAATGTTATCTATACTACAATACTGCCACGACACCTTCCCTCCTTCCCTCCCTCCCTCCCTCCATCACGACAATGTTATCTACTACTACAATACTGCCACGACACCTTCCCTCCTTCCCTCCCTCCCTCCCTCCATCACGACAATGTTATCTACTACTACAATACTGCCACGACACCTTCCCTCCTTCCCTCCCTCCCTCCCTCCATCACGACAATGTTATCTACTACTACAATACTGCCACGACACCTTCCCTCCTTCCCTCCCTCAGGGCCTGACGCGGCAACAAATCAAGCAGCTTGTCTTAACAGCCACTCAGGGAACATACTGTACACTACTCAAGGCTGTCACCCCGACCTGGTGCCAAATATCAACTTTAGGAAGACACATTTGATATATGAAAATAAAGTTTACAGCGTTGTCTCCATATTAATATTAATTTCAGTTCAACTATTAAAGTCTATACTGATGATCTGTCTCTTTGTCTATCACTCAGGTAAATACCTTTTGCTGTGTTTAAAGTCATTATTCAATGTAACTCGGCAAGTTTGACAGTACAGGAGATACTACACGAGCCGTCCCAACAGTTTAAGTTTGGTGACGTTTTCTGACAGTCCTGTAGCGAGTAGTGACACAATCCATACATCTGGACTCAAGTAAGACGGGACGTGGACACTAATAGAGGGAGTTACTGATGTTGACTTGTTAGGAGGTCCGTGTGTCCCTTGTACCTGCAGGTCATATACTGTACTTGGAGGGAAGTACAAGATGGCAGAATGTGTGTGTGTGTGTGTGTGTGTGTGTGTGTGTTAACAGTGTATCTTGAGCAGCACTTGTAAGATCAGTATAAGGCTGCCTCACATTCCATCATAAACAGTATAATACCCAGATAACTCTTGGGCACAATAAGCTTTATGTGACTTTAAAGTTTGTGGTAAATTTTCCCCTGATCTCAAAATTCGTCCACGAAATACTAAGAATGGCTAAGAATTCCTTGGTAATGGAGCCATAAATCTAGTGAGGAGATTTGCTACACACACACACACACACACACACACACACACACACACACACACACACACACGCCATATATCAACACTCCACAACACCCGTGACTCACCGCCCCGGCTTATGGACACAGCGCAGGTAACAGTAAACAAAGTTATGAGTTAAAGATGATATTTAAGACAAAACTGCGTCAAGAATCTAATACATACATTAATAAATATATCAGACCATATTACCACAAGTATATAGTATATCCTTCCCTAATATATCTTATATAAAAGTGATGTACTATTATAACGAATTAATATAATATAGATAAATCCAAGAAACAGGAAGAGGATGAGAAGGAGAAGAAACAAGAAAAGGAGGAGAAACAATAAGAAGGGGAGGAGGAGGAGGAGGAACAAAAAGAGGGGGGTAGGAGGAGGAGAAAGAGGAACATCACGGGCACCAGGCTGAGTGAATGACAACAGAACCAATATTTGACCTCCGTTGTGCAAAACATAAAATAAATATACTGTCAGCCACACCGTTAACTTAACCCTGTGTTGTGACCCAGAAATACTCGCCTGACTTACTGAGGCAAATGTGTGTAGGAACCCTGACTCTATCTACACAAACATTGTCATAAAATAATACGTCTTATCTATATATATATACATCCAATAGAAAAAAAATTACCTTGACAATGAGTTAAAAGGAGATGAATTATATCTGTCAAGGTGTTGGGTATGATAATTCTACCTGACGGACACACTAATGCTTGTTTATTGTCACAACATAATCACTGTCGCTCGGGTGATGGTTATTAGAGACTGAGATGTGTGTGTGTGTGTGTGTGTGTGTGTGTGTGTGTGAAGCAGGCGAAGGATTTATTCCGTGGCTTGAGGTGAGCGTGTCAGGTAAATTAATACTGATATGTAGTCTCTCTCTCTCTCTCTCTCTCTCAAACACAGGCAGAGAGAACAGTGTCTAGCGTAATCCATACCCTATTGTACACACACTCCTACGATCACTATCATCACCACTATCACAACAACCACCTACACCCACCATTACCAAAACCATCACAACTAACTTCGTTTCGTCATTACCACCACAATTACCGCAACCATAACACCACGGCCATCACCATCATCCTCCATCACCATCACCCATCACCACCACTACCCAAAACATTACCACCACCAGTACCACCACCACCACCACCACCACTACCACAGGTACACGTGATCTAAAGCTCTTTCTCCTCCCAAACATTTTCCAGAATACAGCCGCGATACACCCCTCCATTATGCGCTCCTCCGCCATCACAAGGGGAAACCACTGCCTAATATGACTTGGAAAGCAGGAAGCACCGCGATGGATTTTCACTTTCTGGATTGGCTGATGGGAGAGGAGAACTCTCTCTCTCTCTCTCTCTCTCTCTCTCTCTCTCTCTCTCTCTCTCTCTCTCTCTCTCTCTCTCTCTCTCTCTCTCTCAGAAATGGTAAGAGAAATAAACACCATCTAATATAAAGAGCAAAATGTGTGTTTGTGTTTATATTTGTTTCACCTTTTTAATATAGCTAAAATTTGGTCTGGCTGTTCAACTGTTAGAAGGATTTTTATTGGATTTCATCTTTAAATTGGGGATTTATGAGGCTGTAGTTGAGAGAGAGAGAGAGAGAGAGAGAGAGAGAGAGAGAGAGACCTATGCCTCTGACCTTTTGTCAACCACCACTTACTACCTAACTCACATCCGTCACCGCTCATCCATCGTCACTCACCCACCTTCCTACACCACCTACTGAGCCTCTCATCCACACTCCATTATCTGTCCCTCCTCTCTACCCACCTCACCCCTCATCCTCACCCCCTTAGAGACTATCTTACCCTGAGATATATCGTGGTTGTTCCTCTTAATTGAAGCACCATCACTCAGGGCCTCATTGTAAACATCGCCACCTTCTTGTTGCTCCACCACGACTTGGCTACTGACACTTACGTCATTACCTAAAGATATGTACTAGAATTTAGAACCTGGATCAGTACCTTAAAACATGTACTAGAACTTAGGTCTTGGGCCAGTACTAGGACTTAGAACTGACGACATGTAATGGAACTTAAGCCAGTAACATTAAACCAGACCCCTGGCAATGAACTCCCTCAGGCATAGCCACCACTCTCAATTCACTCCGACTAGTTCAGTCCACCCCAGCCAGGCCCATCCCACCCGAACCTCTCCCAGCCAGCCTACTCTAGCTCTTCCCAGTCCACCTCAGTCTCTCCCAGCCCACCCGTGTCCCCCAGCC
The DNA here is from genome assembly GCF_018991925.1 of Homarus americanus. Taxonomy (NCBI): domain Eukaryota; kingdom Metazoa; phylum Arthropoda; class Malacostraca; order Decapoda; family Nephropidae; genus Homarus; species Homarus americanus. The sequence goes on from NW_024754743.1 coordinate 11,412, forward strand.
CACCCTAGTCTCTCCCAGCCCACCCTAACCCACTGCATGCCACCACAGACTCTCATTCCTGCAAGCCTCAAACAGCCCAGATGTCATCCGGCTTTTATGCCCACCCCCCTCCACCCCCACCACAAAAAAACAGAAATATTTATAGATAAGTATCTCTTGCCGTGATCTTCAAATGGGGTCCTCAACTGGGAGCTACCTCAGGCGAGAGGACCCTCAAGAGGGAGGGTCGTCAGTTGGGAGGGCCATCAGCTGGGAAGGTCGTCAGCTGGGAGGGTCGTCAGCTGAGAGAGTCGTTAGTTGGGAGATTCGTCAGCTGAGAGGGTTATCAGTTGGGAGGGTCGGCAACTGGGAGGGTCGTCAGCTGGGAGGGTCGTCAGCTGAGAGGGTCGTCAGTTGGGAAGGTCGTCAGCTGGGAGGGTTGTCAGCTGGGAGGGTCGTCAGCTGAGAGGGTCGTTAGTTGAGAGGAGTCGTCAGTTGGGAGGAGTCGTCACAGCTGGGAAGGTCGTCAACTGGGGAGGGGTCATCAACTGGGAGGTCGTCAACTGGGAGGTCGTCAACTGGGAGGAGTAGTCAGCTGAGGAAGGGTCGTCAGCTAGAAGGGTCGACAGTTGGGAGGGTCGTCAATAGGAGGTCGTTAGTTGGGAGGAGTCGTCAACTGGGAGGTAGTCAGCTGTCAGCTGAGAGAGGTCGGGAGGGTCGTCCAACTGGGAGGGTCGTCAACTGGGAGGGTCGACAACTGGGAGGGTCGACAGCTGGGAGCATCGTCAGCAGAGAGGGTCGACAGCTGGGAGGGTAGTCAGCTCAGAGGGTCGTCAGCTGAGAGGGTCGTCAGTTGGGAGGGTCGTCAGCTGAGAGGGTCGTCAGTTGAGAGGGTCGTCAGTTGGGAGGGTCGTCAACTGGGAGGGTTGACAACTGGGAGGGTCGTCAACTGGGAGCATCGTCAGTTGTGAGGGTCGTCAGTTGAGAGGGTCGTCAACTGGGAGTGTCAACAACTGGGAGCATCGTCAGTTGTGAGGGTCGTCAGTTGGGAGGGTCGTCAACTGGGAGGGTCGACAACTGGGAGGGTCGTCAACTGGGAGGGTCAACAACTGGGAGCATCGTCAGTTGTGAGGGTCGTCAGCTGTGAGGGTCGTGAATGGGTAGAGTGGTTCTCGCTGTAGATCAAACAGTGGCTTTAGGAGAGTCCTGAGAAACAAGAGCGGGGGAGGGGTGAGGGGAGAGTGCCAGTAAGAGGGAGGCGACGAGAGTGCCAAAGAGTGAGGGAGAGGAGGGAAAGAGAGTGCCAGTAAGAGAGAGGGAGAGGAGGCGACGAGAGTGCCAGTAAGAGTGAGGGAGAGGAGGGAAAGAGAGTGCCAGTAAGAGAGAGGGAGAGGAGGGGAGGAGAGTGCCAGTAAGAGAGAGGGAGAGGAGGGGAGGAGAGTGCCAGTAAGAGAGAGGGAGATGAGGCGAGGAGAGTGCCAGTAAGAGCGGGGGAGGGGAGAAAGTGCCAGTAAGAGGAGATGAGGTGAGGAGAGTGCCAGTAAGAGCGGGGGAGGAGAAAGTGCCAGTAGAGTGAGGAGAACAAGGATTGAGGGGAAGAGGAGTATTAATGAGCAGGGATAATGAGGTAGACAAGAAGTGAGGAATGCTAATTAGAGGAGAGAGAGAAGAAGAACAAGGTAGTTAGAGTGAGAAAAGATAACAGAGGTACAAGAACCAATGGCTCAGCAATATAAACATAAATGAAACCTAACTCTCTCCAGTGATCATTATTATTATTATTACTATTTAAATTTTCTTGTTTGCTCAGAATAAAAACAAATGAACAGCAGACACAGCGCGACCTGATGTGGTTCAATACGATACAAAAATGTTCTTAATTTGTTCACCGTCTTCCTATCTGTACAGTAATGAGCTCAGTGAGGTTAAAACTTGAGAAATTATAAGGAAAACATATTTGTTAAAATGAAATGGTGTCTAGAGAAGATGAAGAAGACTAAGGGAAGAATAGAAAATAAAATTGAGAGAAAAACGAAACAAAATAATAAATGAATGAATGAAAATATTATCAGATTGTTGGAGAGAATCTTAATTGACATAATGGTGTACTGCGCACCTCATTGTCATTCCTAAAAACCCGTTTCAATTCATATTACGCTACATAATATTCAAATCCACCGCGCTTGTAGAATCTCAGGAGCGTTTTACCCTCAGGACCACTCTCAGTAAGCCCCTCTTTCGAACACAGTTGTCACTACGTTTATTGCACTCTCTACTGGCAAACGCAACCTTGAATTAGTCTGTGTAAATCAACCCAAGTAATTCGCCAGACCTTTGTCAACTGGGGGTCATCTTTGAATGAACAGTTAGTTTGTTTGTAATTATTGTCATTGCGTGAGTAGCGATCACTGGCAACTCAGGGGTATATAAACTCGAGATGGCGAGGAATCAGCGTCCCCTGACGCTGATTCCCGTTTGTCTCCAGGTATGTTCTGTGTTTCCTAGCCATTCAGTTAATTCAGTCAATTGTAGTGATTATCAGTGTTCACCAGTGTTCATGATTTAACAGTTGAATTGTCATTCACCCAGTGTAGAAGTAATATAACGTAAATACGTCTGTCGTCTAGACAAGAGAGTTTGTTGGTGTTGTCATGTTTCTGGTCCCCTGACGCTGATTCCCGTTTGTCTCCAGATCGAGGGTGGGCTTAATTGAAACCCACCGGTAGCTCGGA
>NW_024754744.1:0-9405 GCF_018991925.1 Homarus americanus
GGAAGATGCAGCATGATACTTCACAGATGGCTTGGTGGATCAAAACATCATACATCGGAGCGGCCTTCTACACCTGTTACGGGTTGGGGATTTAGAATATAGTTATACGTCTACAGATCCCAACAGGTAACAAAAAAAGACAATCGGACTATAAAAGGGTAGACAAGGATGCGAGTTTTCGTTGTATATAATAAGTACCATAAATTCCTTAACAAAATATTCAGCTTATAAATTACCTTAACCAAACTTAACCTAAACATTAACAGTATATACATATTAATAAACATAAAACAATCTCGAAACAAGTGGACGTGGGAAGTGTACAAGAGATACTAGTACTTAAGTGAGGCTGAGATGGCTGACGAGTAAGGCTGAGTATTGAAGACGGTAGGTAGTCACTGCACGTGAGTTTAGAGGATAGATGATCCTGTGGTCACTTCCGACCAAGTGCTCTCTCCTCGTTGGAGCTGACAAAAGACTTTGAGGAGGTGACGCAACAACCAGGATGAGAGAGGAAACCTCCGGGTGGTAACTAAGACGAGTCATACTCGTGTTCTCGTCCCTAGATGGCGTTGCTCGTGGTGCTGGGTAGGTAGATCAGGACAATAGATGGCGTGGTTCGTAGTGCTGGGTGGAGGGTTCGTAACACACCCAAGGTCAGACCCTCTGAAAAATTTTTGGAAAATTTCAAAATCTTCAAAATTTCAAAAATTTTCCCAAAATTTTCAAAATTTTTCAAAAAATTTCAAAATTTTCAAAATTTTTCCAAAATATTCAAAAATTATCCGAAAAATTTTCAGAAATTTTCCAAAATTTTCAAAAATTTTCAAAAATTTCAAAATATTCTAATTTCAGAAAATTTTTAAAATATTTAAAACATTTCCCAAAATTTTCAGAAATTTCCAAAAATTTTCTAAAATTGTTTACAATTTTCAAAAAATAATTACGTAGTTCCTCCACCATGGAGCTCTCCACCAGACATTCAAAGTTACCGACCTAGGCGATAGTAGCCTACCTCCAGAAGGAGCACCTCAAAAAATAACTGGAAGCCATAGCCACCGACACACCGGCAGATGCAGCATGATACTTCACAGATGGCTTGGTGGATCCAAAACATCATACATCCGGAGCGGCCTTATACACCCAAGGTCAGACCCTCTGAAAATTTTTGGAAAATTTTCGAAAATCAAAATTTTCCAAAAATTTTCAAAAAATTTTCAAAATTTTCCCAAATTTTCAAAAATTACAAAAAAAATTTTCAGAATTTTCTCAAAATTTTCCAAAATTTCGGAAAATTTTCAAAATTTTCAAAAATTTTCCGAAAATTTTTCAAAATATTTCAAAACATTTCCCAAAATTTTCAGAAAATTTTCCAAAAATTTCTAAAATTGTTCACAATTTTTCAAAAAATGGTTACGTAGTTCCTCCACCATGGAGCTCTCCACCAGCCACATTCAAAATTACCGACCTAGGCGATAGTAAGCCTACCTCCAGAAGGACCTCAAAAAATAACTCTGGAAGCCATTACCACCGAGACACCGGCAGATGCAGCATGATACTTCACAGATGGCTCGGTGGATCCAACTAATACATCAGAGCGGCCTTCACCCCAAGGTCAGACCCTCTGAAAATTTTTCAGAAATTTTTCAAAAATTTCAAAAATTTTCAAAAATTTCAAAAAAATTTCAAAAATTTTCCCAAAAATTTCAAAAATATTCAAAAATTATCGAAAATTTTCAGAAATTTTCCAAAAATTTTCCCAAATTTTCCAAAAAATTTCAAAAATTTCACAAAATTTTCAGAAAATTTTCAAAAAATTTTTCAAAAATTTTCCAAAATTTTTCAAAATATTTCAAAACATTTCCCAAAATTTTCAGAAAACAAAAATTTTTCCCCAAAATTTTCAAAATTTTTCAAAAAATTTCAAAATTTTCAAATTTTCAGAAATTTCAAAAATTTTCAAAAATTTTCAAAAATTTCAAAATATTTCACATTTTCAGAAAATTTTTCTAAATATTTCAAAACATTTCCCAAAATTTCAGAAAATTTTCCAAAAATTTTCTAAAATTGTTTACAATTTTCAAAAAATGGTTGCGTAGTTCCTCCACTGGAGCTCTCCACCAGCCACATTCAAAATTACCGACCTGGGCGATAGTAAAGCCTACCTCCAGAAGGAGCACCTCAAAAAAATAACTGGAAGCCATAGCCACCGACACACCGGCAGATGCAGCATGATACTTCACAGATGGCTTGGTGTATCCAAACATCATACATCCGGGCGGCCTTATACACCCAAGGTCAGACCCTCTGAAAATTTTTTGGAAAATTTTCGAAAATCTTCAAAATTTTTCCAAAATTTTCCAAAATTTCCAAAATTTTCAAAAATTTTCCAAATTTTCCCAAATTTTCAATTTTCCAAATTTTTCAAAATTTCAAAAATTTTCGAAAATCTTCAAAATTTCTCAAAATTTTCCTGTAAAATTTTTCAAAAATTTTCAAAAAAAATTTCAAAAATTTTCCAAAATTTTTTCCAAAATTTTCAAAATTTTCCAAAAATTTTCAAAATTTTCCTAAAAATTTCAAAATATTCAAAAATTATCTGAAAAATTTTCAGAAATTTTCCAAAATTTTTCTCAATTAAAAATTTCAAAATTTCAAAAATATTCAAAAATTATCCGAAAAATTTTCAGAAATTTTCCAAAAATTTTCCCAAATTTTTCAAAAATTTCAAAAAATTTCAAAAAATTTTCAGAAAATTTTCCAAAAATTTTCTAGAATTGTTTACAATTTTTCAAAAAATGGTTACGTAGTGCCTCCACCATGGAGCTCTCCACCAGCCACATTCAAAGTTACCGACCTAGGCGATAGTAAAGCCTACCTCGAGAAGGACCTCAAAAAAATAACTCTGGAAGCCATAGCCACCGAGACACCGGCAGATGCAGCATGATACTTCACAGATGGCTCGGTGGATCCAAAACATCATACATCTGGAGCGGCCTTCTACACCCGGGTCATGTCACTGAAGGGGTGCATGGCCATCACACCCCGGGTCATGGACCTAAAGGGGTGCCCGGCACTCACACCCCGGGTCATGGAGTTGAAGCGGTTCCCTATCCTCACACCACGGGTCATGGAGCTGAAGGGGTGCCCGGACATCACACCCCGATTCATGGCACTGAAAGCGAGCCCGGCCCTTATACCCCGGTTCACGGCACTGAAAAGGTGCCCGACCCTCACACCCGTGTCATGTGAACGGGTGCCCGGCCCTCACAACCCCGTTTCATAGCACTAAAGGGGTGCCCGGCCCTCACACCCCGGCTCATGGCACTGAAAGGGTGCCCTGCTCTGACGCCCCCGGTAATGTCACTGAAGGGGTGCCCGGCCCTCACACCCTGGTCATGGCACTGAAGCGGTGCCCGACTTTCACACCCCTGGCCATGACCCTGAAGGTATGCCCGGCCCTCACACCCCAGGTAATAGACCTAATCGAGTGACCGGCCCTCACACCCCGGGTCATGGCACTGAAGGAGTTACCGGCCCTCACACCCCGGGTCATGGCACTGAAAGGGTGCTCGGCCCTCACACCCCGGGTCATAGCACTGAAGGGGTGCCCGGCCCTCACACCCCGTTTCATGGCACTAAAGGGGTGCCCGGCCCTCACACCCCAGCTCATGGCACTTAAAGGGTGCCCGGCCCTAACGCCCCCGGTCATGTCACTGAAGGGGTTCCCGGCCCTCACACCCCGTGTCATGTGAAGGGGTGCCAGGCCCTCACACCCCGGTTCATAGCTCTGTACGGGTGCCCGGCCCTCACACCCCGGGTCATGGCACTGAAGCGGTGCCCTAACGTCACACCCCTGGCCATGGCACTGAAGGTATGCCCTGCCCTCACACCCCGGTCCATGGTGCTGGAGGGGTGCCCGGCCCTCACACCCCGATTCATGGCATTGAAAAGGTACCCGGACATCACACCCCGATTCATGAAACTGAACGGGTGCCCGGCCCTCACACCCTGGGTCATGGCACTGAAAAGGTGCCCGGCCCTCACACCCCGTGCCATGTGAAGGGGTGCCCGGCCCTCACACCCCGGTTCATAGCTCTGTAGGGGTGCCCGGCCCTCACACCCCGTTTCATGGCACTGAAGGGGTGCCCGGCCGTCACACCCCGGCTCATGGCACTGAAGGGGTGCCCGTCCCTGACACCCCGGGTCATGTTACTGAAGGGGTGCCCGGCCCTCAAACCCCGGGTCATGGGGCTGAAGGAGTGCCCGCCCTCACGGTCATAGCACTGAAGGGGTGCCGGCCTTCATACCCCGGGTCATGGTGCTGGAGGGTGCCGGCCCTCACACCCGATTCATGGCACTGAAATCAGCCAGCCTTCACCCCCGGTTTCATGGTGCTGAAGGGTGTCCGGCCGTCACACCCCATTCATGGCACTGAAGGGTTGCCAGGCCCTCATCCCTGGTCATTTGAAGGGGTGCCCGGCCCTCTAGCCCAGTTCACAGCAGTGTAGGGTGCCCGGCCTACACCCTTGGTCGTGGCACTAAAAGAATCGGCCCCTCACCAGTGTCATGTGAAGGATGCCCGGCCCTCCACGCCGGTTCATAGCTCTGTAGGGGGCCCGGCCCTCCACCCCTGATTCATGTCACTGAAGGGTGCCCGGCCCCTCACAGGGTCATAGCACTGAAGTGGTAACCCGGCCGTCACACCCCTGGCCATGGCACTGAAGGTATGCCCGGCCCTCACACCCCTGGTCATAGACCTAAACAGGTGCCAGCCCTCCCTGGTCATAGTCCTAAACGAGTGCCGGGCCCTCCACCTGGTCATAGACCCTAAACGAGTGCCGGCCCTCACACGGGTCTTGAGGCTGAGGTGTGCCCCGCCCTCACACGGGTCATGGCACTGAAAAAGGAGTGACTAGCCCTCCACACCCCGGGTTATGGCACTGAAAGGTGCCCAGCCCCCACACACCCAGGTCATGTCATTGAAAGGGTGCCACCGGACCTCACACGGTGTCATGTCACTGAAGGGTGCCCAGCCCTCAAACCCCAGGTCATAACCCAGCACTGAAGGGGTGCCCGGCCCTCATACCCCGGATCATGGTGCTGGAGGGGTGCCCGGCCTCACACCCCGATTCATGGCACTGAAATCGGCCCGGCTCTCACACTCCGGGTCGCCAGCACTGAAAAGGTGCCCGGCCCTCACCGGGACATAGCACTGGGCGGTGCGGCAAATCAAACCCGGGCCATGGTGCTGGAGGGGTGTCAGCCCTGACACCCCGGGTCAAGACACTGAAGGGTGCCCGGCCTCACACCAGGCCATGGTGTTTACCCAGGGCTCTGGCCCTCCACCCCGGGCCATGGTGCTGGAGGTGCAGCCTCCTGCCCCAGGCCATGGTGCTGAAGGGTTCCCCCGCCCTCACACCCCAGGCCATGGTGCTGGAGAAGTGCCCGGCCTTTTGCAGGTCATGTCACTCAAAGGGTGCCCGGCCCTCATACCCCCCAGGTCATAGCATTGAAGGGGTGCCCCGGCCCTCCTTACCCCCGGGTCATGTGAATTGCTGGAGGGGTGCTGGCCCCTACACCCTGATTCATGGCACTGAAATCGAGCCCGGCCTTCACACCCCGGTTTCATGGTGCTGAAGGGTGCTCCCGGCCGTCACACCCCCATTCACTTGGCACTGAAGGTGCCCGGCCCTCAAACCCCGGTTCATGGCACTGAAGATTGACCGGCCGTCACACCCCCGGTTCATGACACTGAAATCAGGCCCGGCCTTCACACACCCCGGTTTCGCCAGTGGTGCTGGGGTGCTTGGCCGTCACCCCATTCATGGCACTGAAGGGTGCCCAGCCCTCACACGGTTCATGGCACTGAAGATTGCCCGGCCCTCACCCCAGGTCATGTCTACTAAAGGGGTGCCCGGCCGTCACACGGGTCATGGACCCTAAGGGTGCCGGCCCTCACCCCGCGTCATGGGGTTGAAGGTTTCGGTTCTCACACCACGGGTCATGGAGCTGAAGGTGCGGACATCACACCCCGATTTATGGCACTGGCGTGCCCGGCCCCAAATACCCGGTTCACGGCACTGAAAAAGGTACCCGACCCTCACACCGTGTCATGTGAGCGGGTGCCCACAGCCTCCTAACCCCGGCTCATAGCTCTGTAGGGGTGCCGGCCCTCACCCCGTTCATGGCACTAAAGAAATTGCCCTGCCCCTCACACCGGCTCATGGCGCTGGAAGGGTGATGACCGGCCCCATACGCCCCTTGTCATGTCACTGAAGGTGTGCCGGCCCTCACACCCCGTTGCCGGAGCCTAAACAGGTGCCTGTCCCTCACACCCGGTTCATGGCACTGAAAGGGGGGCCCGGCAACACACCCGGGTCCAGAGTGCTGCAGAAGGGTTGCCCGGCCCTGCATCCGGGTCATAGCACTGAAGAGTGGCCCAGGCCTCACCCAGGTCATAGCACTCAAGGGTGCCCGGCCCACCTCAGGTTCATGTCATTGAAGGGGTTCCGGTCCTCACACCCGGGTCATGTCACTGAAAGATTGCAGCCCACACACCCAGGTCACCAGCACTGAAGGGGTGCCCAGCCCTCATACCCCCAGGTCATGGTGCTAGAGGGGTGCCCGGCCCTCCCCACCCCCGATTCATTGCACTGAAATCATGCCCAGCCCTCAAACCCCGGGTCTCATGGTGCTGAAGAGTGCCAGCCCTCACACCCGGGACATGGCACTGAAGCTGTGTCCGGTAGGTAAACCAGGCCATGGTGCTGGAGGGGGTGTCAACCCTGACACCAGGGGTCAAAAACCTGAAGGGTGCCCGGCCCCTCACACCCCGGAGCCATGGTGTTGGAGAGGTGTCCGGCCCTCACACCAGACCATGGTGCTGGAGAGGTGCCCGGCCTCACACACCCCAGGTCATGTCACTGAAGGGGGTTCCCAGCCCTCACCCGGGTCTCATGGCACCTGAGGTGTGCCCGGCCTCACACCCCTGGTCATGGGCCTAAACAGGTGCCAGCCCTCACAGCCAGGTCATGGGGCTGAAGGAACAGCAACCCTCACACCAGGGTCATGGCACTGAAGGAGTGACCGGCCCTCACACCCAGTTCCATGTCACTGAAAGGGTGCCCGGTCTTCAGACCAACCCCGGGACATAACACTGAAGGGGTGCAACCCTCATACCCCGGGTCCATGGTGCCTGAGGTGTGCCAGCCTTTACACCCCGTTTATAGCACTAAAGGGTGCCCGGCCTTTACACCTCGTTTTATGGCACTGAAAAAGGGTACCCGGCCCTCACACCAGTTCATGTCACTGAAGGGGTGCCAGTATCACCCCGGGATATAGCGCTGAAGGGGTGTGGCCCTCATACCCCAGTCATGGTGCTGGGTGTGCCCGCTTTACCCCGTTTTTATGGAACAAAGGGTGCCCGGCCCTCACCCAGGGTCATGGTGCTGAAAGAGGGTGCCCGGCCCTCACACCCGGATCATGTCACTTGCCCGGCCTCACACCCTGGGTCATGATGCTGAAGGGTGCCTGTCCTACCCGGCGGGTCATGTCATTAAAGGGGTGCCTGGCCTCACACCCGGGTCATGTCGCTGAGGGGTGCCCTTTTGCCTGGGGCATGGCGCTGATGAGGTGCAGCTCACCCTGGTCATGGCACTGAAGGGGTGCCTGGCTCTCCACCTGGCCATGGCACTGGGGGTGCCCGGCCCTCACCGGCGATGGTGCTGGAGGGGTGCCCTGCCCTCCCCAGGGTCGTGTCACTGAAAGAGTGCCAGGCCCTCACCCCTGGCTTAGCACTGGAAGGGTGCCTGGCTCACACCCAGGCCATGGTGGTGGGGTGACCTGCCCTCACCCTGGGCGTGTCACTGAAGGGTGCCCAGCTCTACTCGGGTCTGGCACTGAGGGTTTCTTTCACTATCCGGTCATGGTGTTGAGGGGTGCCCGTCCTCCACGGGTCATGTGAAGGGTGCTAGGCCTCCACCTCGGTTCTGTCTGTGGGATGTCTGCCCCCGCCGTTCATGTCACTGGAAGGGTGCTGGCCCTCCTGGTCATGTCACTGAAGGGTACCTGCCTCTCACCTGGCCTGGCCTGGTTGCCTGGTTTGACACTCCTGGTTATGTACCTAACGTGGCGCCAGCCTCACACCCCGATTCATGGCACTGAGGGTGCCTGGCCCTCACACTCCGGGCCATGGTGCTGGAGGGTGTCAGGCCCCTTGCCGGGTCGTGCTGCTGAGGGGTGCCTGGGCCCACCCAGGCCATGGTGCTGGGGGGTGCCCGGCTCCAGTGTCATGTCATTGGGTGCGGCCTCACACCGGGTCATGTCACTGAAGGGGTGTCCAGCTCTCTGGTCGGGTCATGGCACTGAGGGTGCCTGTCCCTCACACCCGGTTCATCGTGCTGAAGTGCCGGCATTCACGGGTCATGTGATGGTGCAGCCTCACCGGTTGCTGTAACTATAGGGGTTCCATGCCCCAGCCCGTTTCTGGCTTTGAAGGGGTGCCTGGCCTTGCTAATTTATTGACAATGAGGGTTCTCCTCATACTGGGTCATGGCACTGAAGGGGTGCCTGGCCTACACCCGGGTGGTGGCTTTGATGAGGTGCCAGGCTCACACCTGGCCGTGGCACTGAAGGTTTGCCGGACAATACCCCTGGTCGTGAATACTAACGTGGTGCCCGGCCTCACACCCCTGTTCATGTTCACTGGGTGGGCATGCCCTCACCCCCCCTGCTCATTGCTCTGAAGGTGCCCGCCCTCACCCGGGGTTATGGTGTTGAAGTGCCGGCCCTCTGGGTCCATGTCACTAAAAAGTGCCGGCCCTCACACTCAGGTCATGTCACTGAAGGGGTGCCTGGCCTCACCCGATTCCTGGCACTGGGGTGCCCGGCCTCACAGCCCGGGGCATGGTGCTGGAGGGTGTCAGCCCTGTTTTACCAGGGTCGTGTTTGAAGGGGTGCCGGCCTCCCCCAGGCCATGGTGTGGAGGTGTGCAGCCCTCCACGCCAGGTTATGGCTGTGGGGTGCCGGCCTCACTCTCTGGCCATGGCTGGGTTTGTTGCTGTCTCACCCCTGGTCATGTGTGCCTAAAGTGGTGCTCGGCCCTCGTACCCCGGTTCATGTCTGGAAGGGTGCCCGGCCCTCACCCGGTCTGGCTGAAGGGGCCGGCAGTATACGTGGTTCATGACACTGTGGTTGCCCGGCCTCACTCCGGGTCGTGGCTTTGAGGGTGCCTGGCCTCACCCCGGTCTTGGTGCTGGAGGGTGCTGACCTTCACCCCGGGTCATGTCACTGGTGCCCTTCCTCACCTCCGGGTCTGGCTTTGAGGGTGCCTGGCCCCTCACCCAAGTCATGGTGCTCGAGTGTGCCGGCTTTGACACTCCAGGTCATGTGTGAGTGCCAGCC
>NW_024754745.1:0-15000 GCF_018991925.1 Homarus americanus
ACCAAAACATACCAAGGCAAGCTTATGATATTTCTTTTTTAAAATTTCGGCCAAGGAAGCGACTGATTGGAGAGACAGAGAAACAAAGTTTCAAGGCTGCTCACATTGTTTGCTCGTCAACCTGCTCGTCTGCTGTCAAAACCCACAACATACACAAACATTTTCAATAACAATCTTATAAGAAGATATCAAAGCCTCTATATATACTGTACAACTACCCATATATCTCTTGTCCTAGTCACACCACCATTCAACACTATAACCACCAATCATCTTAATTTGCACTCTTGAGAGACGTAGAGCAGAGTAAATGAAAAGCAAGATGTATAACGGAAGTCAGAGCAAACAAAGGGACATTACAAAGTACCAAAACTATCCAACCAGAGAGCGAACCTGCAACAATGGTTTAAATAGACAAATTATACAAGGCAAATAGGTAAAACACTGGTTTGGAAATAGAGAAAAAGAATAAATGCAAAAAGCTACCAAATATCATTAACCCTGAATACTTAAAGAAGCTTCAATATAGCTTGATGCTTACATGAGCAAGAGGGGTATAAATGTAACTGCCTAAAAGGGCCAATAGCTCATGCTTTCCATTTTATGTTCTTATGTTTCTACACTACCACCACTCACTACTATCACCACCAACACCACCACTAATGATACCACCACTATCACCACAAAAACTACCACCACCATCACCACCAACACTACCACCACAGACACTCACTATCACCAAAAAACTACCACCACTATCACAACTAACACCACAATCATTCAACACACACACTATCATCACCAATAACACCAATAATTATCACCACCAAATATCACTATCAAAGCCACCAACACCACCACTATCACCACTAACACTACCTCACTACCAAATCACCAACACTAATTAATTATCAATACCAAACACTAACATTAATAACAACACTACCTAATTTATCACTAATCAACACCAATTTACTTAAACAAACAAATAATTACCACTCAACAACACTAATTATCACCACCAACACTCACCACTATCACCACTCAACACCTACCACACTATCACCACCAACACCACTACCACCACCAACACAAACACTATCACCAACACCCAGAAAGAATATCTCACCATTAGACCACAATTACACCAACCACCACCAGATAACCCCCAATCATCCTCCATCTCTCACACCCCCTCCCCCTCCACCTCACCCCACCCCCACGACACCCAGGCCTCAAACAACCACACACACCACCACCGTTATAAAAACCGATACCCAGGCAGTGTCGTGTCGGCCAAAACAATGCCACACGAGACGCACACAAGAGACCGTCAAGGATTATAGCCACAATACACCTGTGGAGGAGGAAGGCCCCGTATTCTCACCTCCCCTCTCCCCCCTCCCAAACCCTCCCCTCACCCCCTCCTCCAGGCATAGACTGATGACTTGCACGAGATGAAGGAAAAACGCTGGTTAATGACATCCTCTCGGCAATTTTATGACACTTTCAACATTCATCCGACATACCTGCTGCCCCCACCTTCATCTCGCCATAATAATATATATATGATTTTTGCTGTGTGTGTGTGTGTGTGTGTGTGTGTGTGTGTGTGTGTGTGTCACCACCACCCACTACTACCACTCTTCTATTCACCATAATCGTCCACCACAGCACAGTGCTGAGTCTGAGATCTGCATTCAGCTCCAGAGTAGGTGTCCAAGAGATGGTGGGAGAGAGGGTAGAGGTGGGAGAGGGATGGCATGGGGTGTAAGGTAAGGATAGTGGAGAGAGGAGAGGAGAATGATGAAGAAGGAAAAAAGAGGAGGAGGATGGTGGAACAGGAGGTAGAGAAAGAAAGTGGTGGTGGTGGAATAGGAGGTAGTAGTGGGTGGTGGGAACAGAAGGTAGTGGTGGTGGTAACAGGAGGTGTGCAGTGGTGGTGGTGAACAGGAGGGTGGTGGTGAACAGGAGGGGGTAGTAGTGGTGGTGGTGGTGAACAGAGGGGTAGTAGGTGGTGGTGGTGGTGAACAGAGGGGGTAGTAGTGGTGGTGGTGGTGAACAGGAGGGGGGTAGTAGTGGGTGATGGTGGTGAAAGAGGGTAGTAGTGGTGGTGAACAGGAGGAAGTAGTAGTGGTGGTGGTGGGTGAACAGGAGGCAGAAGGTGGTGGTGGTGGTGAACAGGAGGGAAGTAGTGGTGGTGGTGAACAGGAGGGGGTAGTAGTAGTGGTGGTGAACAGGAGGGGGTAGTAGTGGTGGTGGTGGGAAAGAGGGGGGTAGTGAGTGGTGGTGGTGGTGGAACAGGAGGTAGTAGTGTGGTGAAGGAGGGGGCAGAAGTGGTGGTGAACAGGAGGTAGCAGAGAGGGTGGTGGTGAACAGGAGTGCAGTAGTGGTGGTGGTGAACAGGAGGGGGCAGTAGTGGTGGTGGGTGTGAACAGGAGGGGGTAGTGGTGGTGGGTGAACAGGAGGCTGCAGTAGTGGTGGTGAACAGGAGGGTAGCAGTAGGTGGTGGAACAGGAGGGGTAGGTGGGTGGGAACAGGGAGTGTAGTAGTGGTGGTGGTGAACAGGAGGTAGTAGTGGTGGGGTGGTGGATAGGTGGGGCAGTAGTAGTAGTGGTGGTGGTGAACAGGAGGTAGTAGTAGTGGTGGTGGTGGTGAACAGGAGGGGTAGCAGTAGTAGGGTGGTGGGAACAGGAGGTGTAGGGTGGTGGTGAACAGGAGGGGTAGTAGTGGTGGTGGAACATGAGGGGGAGTAGGTGGTGGTGGTGGTGAAACAGGAGTTAGGGGCAGTAGAAAGGGTGGTGGTGGATTAGGAGGTAGTAGTAGTGTGGTGTGTGAACAGAGAAAGAGTAGTAGGGTGGAACAAGAGGGGGTAGGGTGGTGGGGAATAGGGAGTGTAGTAGGAGGTGGAACAGGGAGGTGTAGTGGTAGGTGGTGGGAACAGGAGGCAGTAGTGGCGGTGGGTGGTGGATCAGGAGGGCAGGTGGTGGAGGTGAACAGGAGGGCAGTAGTAGAGGTGGTGGTGGGAACACGGAGGGGCAGAGAGGTGGTGTGAATAGGGAGGGGGCAGAATGGTGGTGGTGGTGGGAACAGGAGGGGGGTAGAGGGTGGTGAAGAGGTAAACAGAGGGTGGTGGGAATAGGAGGGGTAGTAGGTGGTGAACAGGAGGGGGGTAGGGAGGGTGGTAGCAGGAATAGAGGGGGTGGTAGGTGGTGTGTGAACAGAGGGGGTAGTAGTGGTGCTGGTGGGAACAGGAGGCAGTAGTGGTGGGAGGGGTGGGTGAACAGGAGGGGGTAGAAAGGTGTTGAACAGGAGGTAGAGGGTGGTGGTGAACAGAGGAGTGGTGGGAACAGGGGTAGTAGGTGGTGGTGAAACAGGAGGGGGTAGAGGGTGGTGGTGGTGAACAGGAGGCAGTAGTGGTAGAACAGGAGGGGTAGTAGTGGTGGTGGTGGGTGGAAGGAGGGGGTGTAGTGTGGTGAACAGATAAAGGTGGTGGTGTAACAGGAGGGGGTAGTAGGGTGGTGGGAACAGGAGGGGGTAGGTGGTGGTGGTGAACAGGAGGGGGCAGTAACAGAGGTAGTAGGTGGTGGTGGAACAGGAGGCAGGGTGGTGGTGTGAACAGAGGTAGTAGGTGGTGGTGGAACAGGAGGGGGGTGGTGGTGGTGAACAAGAGGGGGGTAGTAGTGGTGGTGGTGGTGAACAGGAGGGGCAGTATGTGGTGGTGAACAGGAGGGGGTAGTAGAGTGCGGTGGTGAACAGGAGGGGGCAGTGTGGTGGTGGGAACAGGAGGGGGGGAGTAGTGGTGGTGGTGAATAGAGGGGGCAGAAAGTGGTGTGGTGAACAGAGTGGAGGCAGTGTAACAGGAGGTAGGTGTGGTGGGTGGAACAGAGGGGTAGTGTGTGGTGGTGAAAGAGGGGTAGCAGTGGCGGGTGGGAACAAGGGGGTAGTAGGTGGGTGGTGGTGAACAGGAGGGGGTAGGAGGGTGGTGTGGTGTGAACAGGAGGTAGTGGTGGTGGTGAACAGGAGTAGGTGGTGTGGTGGTAGAACAGGAGTGTGTAGAGGTGGTGGTGAACAGGAGGGGTAGTAGGTGGGGTGGAACAGGAGGGGTAGTAGGTGGAACAGGAGGGGTAGTAGGTGGTGGTGGTGGTGAATAGGAAAGGGGGTGGTGAACAGGAGGGGGTAGTGGTGGTGAGAACAGAGGGTAGAGTGGTGGTGGTGGGGTGGAACAGGAGGGGGTAGTGGTGAACAGGAGTGAGTAGTGGCAGGTGGTGAACAGAGTGGTGGTGTGAACAGAGGAGGTGGTGGTGGTGAACAGAGGGGTGGTGGTGAACAGGATAGTAGGGTGGTGGTGGTGGTGAATAGGAGGGGGTAGTAGTAGTGGTGGGTGAACAGAGAGTGGTGGTGGTGGTGAACAGGAGGTAGTAGTGGTGGTGTGAACAGGAGGTAGGTGGTGAATAGAGGTAGTGGTGGTGAACAGGAAAAGAACAGGAGGGCAGTAGTGGAAACGGTGGTGAACAGGAGGTAGTGGTGGTGGAACAGGAGGGGGTAGTAGTGTGGGTAGTGAACAGGAGGGGGTGGTGGTGGAACAGGAGGGGGTAGTAGTGGTGGTGGTGGTGAACAGGAGGTAGTAGGTGGTGAACAGGAGGTAGTAGTGGGTGGAACAGGAGGGGGTAGCAGGTGGTGGTGGTGAACAGAGGTGGTGAACTCGAGTAGTAGGTGGTGAACAGGAGAGGGGTAGTAGAAGTGGTGTGGTGGTGGAAACAGGAGGGGTAGTGAGGTGGTGGTGGTGAACAGGGTAGTAGTGGTGGTGAACAGAGGCAGAGAGTGGTGGTGGTGAACAGAGTGTGGTGGTGGTGGTGAACAGAGGGGGTAGTAGGTGAGTGGAGTGGTGGTGGGAACAGAGGCAGAAAGAGTGGTGGTGAAGGTGAACAGGAAGGGGGTAGAGTGCAGGTGTGGTGAATAGAGAGGTGTAGTAGTGGTGGTGGTGAACAGGAGGGAGTAGTGGTGGTGTGGAACAGGAGGTAGTAGTAGTGGTGGTGGTGAACAGGAGGGGGTAGAGGTGGTGGTGGTGGTGAACAGGAGGGGGGTGGTGGTGGGAAGTGAAAAAGTGGTGAACAGGGAGGTAGTAGTGGTGGTGGTGAACAGGAGGGTAGGTGGAACAGGGAGGGGTAGTGGTGAATAGAGTAAAGAGAGAGGTGGTGGTGAACAGGAGGTAGTAGTGGTGGTGGTGGTGAACAGGAGTGTGTAGGTGGTGGTGGGAACAGGAGGGGTAGTAGTAGGTGGTGGAACAGAGGGAGTAGTAGTAGTGGTGGGGAACAGGAGGGGGTAGTAGTAGTGGTGGTGGTGAACAGGAGGGTAGTAGTGGTGGTGGTGAACAGAGGGGCAGAAAGGTGGTGGTGGTGAACAGGAGGTAGGTAGTAGTGGTGGTGGTGGGAATGAGGAGGTAGTAGTAGGTGGGTGGGTGGAATAGGAGGGGGTAGGGAGTATGGTGGTGGTGGGAATAGGGAGGGGTAGAGAGTGTGGTCAGGAGGGGGTAGTAGAGGTGGTGAACAGGAGGGTAGTGGTGGTGGTGGTGAACAGAGGGGGTAGTAGTGGTGTGGTGGAATAGAGGGGGTAGGGTGGTGGTGGGAACAGGAGGTAGTAGTAGTGGTGGTGGTGAACAGGAGGGGTAGTAGTGGTGGTGGAAAGAGGAGGGTAGAGAGGTGGTGGTGGGGAATGAGGTAGTAGGAGGGTGTGGTGGTGAACAGAGGGGGTAGTAGAAGAGAGGGTGGTGGGTGAACAGGAGTGTGTAGTAGTGGTGGTGGTGCAGGAGAGGCCATGTCACGCTATAGACAATAATGATAGAAGGTAGTTTATGGGTTCAAAGCCACACGACCTCCCACATTTCTGCTCAAGCTTACTACAGGTTAAATGATCACTTTGAACACCTCTATTTATAACTGCCACTCCTTTCATTAACCTGTGTGTGTGTGGGTGTGTGTGTGTGTGTGTGTGTGTGTGTGTGTGTGTGTGTGTGTGTGTGTGTCTCAAAAAAATAAACTAATGACATTGAGATATTTTTCCTTTTATATCACAACTTAATTAATCTCAATAATAATCAGAGCGTCACGTAAGCACCCGAGTCTGATAACCATGTCATGTTGCAACACACACACACGTCATGTACACTTAATATCACCACTTTGTTATTGTCTTCATTTTATTCTTCGTAATACTATTTTTATTTCTTGGTAACATTATGTTGGTATTATCTCAGCCTTATTATTATAGGTCTTCTGACATAACATATCCTAACCTAACCTAACCTAACCTAACCTAACCTAACCTGACCTGACCTAACCTGACCTGACCTGACCTAACCTGACCTGATCTAACCTGACCTGATCTAACCTGACCTCCATTTATTTTTCTTTTTTTCATGAGATCAGTTCGTCACATCTCACCATCACACAAGGTGAATGAATTTTATATAAATTTTCACCATAATAGGAGTTTCAGAAAAATCATCACTATCCTATCGGTCAAATCATCACTATCACAGCATCCTACTCGTGTTCCAGATTTCACCACCCGTGTTGACATACTCTCTCTCTCTCTCTCTCTCTCTCCCTTCGAGGTAGTAGATGATAACGACAATTACGATGTTATTTACTTAGACTTTAGCAAAGCATTTGACAGAGTACCGCATCAGAGGCTTCTGAGAAAAGTTAAGGCTCATGGCATCGAGGGGAAAGTTTTAAATTGGATAAAATCATGACTCACCGATAGAACGCAGAGGGCTAAGCGTAGATGGTGTTAACTGAGTGGGGCTGTGTAACCAGTAAGGTTCCCCAGGGTCAGTACTAGGCCCACTTGTTCATAATTCACATAAACGATCTAGACATTGAATCAGCAGACATAGCGTTTGCGGATGAAACCAAAATAGGGCGGCAGATTAATTCAGGCAGGATGCAAATGCATTACAGGAGGATTTAAACAAACTGCAGGAGTGGTCTGAAAAATGCCAAATGAAATTCAACACCAGCAAGTGCACCTTACTTATTGGAAGAACATATACTGTCAATGTAAACAGCCTTAACAACATCAACCCAGAGAAGTCGACTTGTGAAAGAGACTTAGGGTACTTTGTAAGCCCGGACCTACGGCTCAGAAAACACTGCGTTAATGTTCGAAATACAAACAGAGTATTGGGTTTTATATCTAGAAGTGTAAGTAACAAGAGTGCAGAGGTCTTATTGCAACTATATCTTGCGCTAGTCAGCAGGCCGCACCTCGATTATGCGGTTCAGTTCTGGTGCCCTATTATAGAAATTGATATCAATTCACTAGAGTCGGTGCAGCGAAGAATGACGAAAATGATTCCGACTTAGAAACCTTCCATATCAAGATAGGTTAAAGAAACTAAACGTGCATTCCTTGGAAAGACGAAGAGTGCGGGAGATATGATAGAAGTATTTAAGTGGGTGAAAGGAATCAATAAAGGAATATAGATAAAGTTCTTATAATATCCGAGCAGGGAATCGTAGCAACGGATTTAAGTTGATAAGTTTAGGTTTAGGAGGAGATAGGAAGGAACTGGTGATGGACGAGTGAACAAGCTAGCAACTTGTAGTAAGTGCTGGAACGCTGGAAAGTTTCAAAAGGAGACTGGATAGATTCATGATGATAGAGAGTGGTAGTAACTCTCACAGGAGCTGCCATGCACAGGCCAACCGGCTCACTGCAGACTCCTTATTTTCTTATGATGTTCTTATGTTCTCCTTTACTCTCTTTTCTCCCATCTTTCCCATCACCGCCTATCCTCCTTTCTCCAACCTCCCTCCCACCCTCTTTCACCTATCCCCTTTCTCCCACTCCTTTTTCTCCCTCCCTTACTAACCTTTCCCCACCTTCCCTACCCTCTGCTAGCTTTCCTTCCTCCTACCCTCCGTCAGCCCACCTCCTCCGTCAGCCCACCTCCCCCTCCGTCAGCCCACCCTCTCCATACCCTCCCTCACCCTCTCCTGTCAGCCCACCCTCTCCTCCGTCAGCCCACTCTCCTCCGTCAGCACCCACAGAGCCTGACGAACACTAGACAAGCGCCGTTTTGTTAGCTGATGAACGAGCCGAGATACTAAGGGTAATCCTCAAGTATTGAATATTACTCCATAATTACCCTGGCACGAGGTAATGGGTATCTAGTAACAGCTCCCAGGGTAATTGGCTGGGCACTCTGGCCCAGTGAGGGGTTGGGGGTGAGGGAGGGGTTGTGAGGTGGAGGGTTGTGAAGGGGGTGAGAGAGAGAGAGAGAGAGAGAGAGAGAGAGAGAGAGAGAGAGAGAGAGAGAGAGAGAGAGAGAGAGAGACTTACTGATAAAACAAACACACAAGTGAAACAGATAATTGAATTTAGATCAAGGATTTTATTAAGGTTGATGGTGAGAAATGCTGATGACATTAGAACGAATGAAAAGGTGTGAACACAATTAATGAGTAAAGATGGAGGTAGAGAATGACAAGGAGTTAACAGAGAAGAACTGAGTTTTGTAATATTGATTGATTTTTATATGTACTGAGAGAGGAGATGAAGTGATCTCTTCTTCTCTCTCTCTTTATGTACACACACACACACACACACACACACACACACACACACACACACAGTAACCGAACACGTTGAGGGGGGAGAAAGGAGGGGGGGGAAGGGGAGAGGGAGAGGGAGAGTGGGGGAGAGAGGGAGGGGTACATCTGGACGCCAGCAGCCACTCTACAGAATAATGAGTTAGGCATGACCCGGGCAAGACGAATCACGGCTGCAAGGGGTGTATGAACATGACAGACACATACTGGTAGGGTTTCTGTTGAGGGGGTGGGTGGAGGGGAGGTGGAGGGGGTGGGTGGAGAGAGGGGTGGGAGGGGTGGGGTGGTGGTGGGGTAGGGAGGGTAGGGGAGGGGGGTAAAGAGGGAGGTGGGAGGGGGGAAGGGAGGTGGAGGGGTAGGAGGGAGGTGGAGAGGGTAGGGAGGGGAGGTGGAGGGGGTAGGGAGGGGAGGTGGAGGGGGTAGGGAGGGGAGGGGGTGGAGGGGGAAGGAGGTGGAGGGGTAGGAGGGGAGGTGGAGGGTGGGAGGGAGGTGGAGGGGGTGGAGGAGGTGGAGGGGGTGGGGAGGGGGAGGTGGAGGGGGGTGGGAAGGGAGGTGGAGGGGGTGGGAGGGGAGGGTGGAGGGGGTGGGAGGTGGAGGTGGGAAGGAGGTGGAGGTGGGAGGTGGAGGTAGGAGGTGGAGGTGGTGGTGGAGGTGAGGTGGGAGGTGGGTGGAGGGGGAGGTGGAGGTGGGAGGTGGAGGTGGGAGGGAGGTTGGAGGGGGAGGGTGGAGGTGGAGGTGGGAGGGGGGAGGGAGGGGTGGGGTGGGGTGGGGGGGGGGGTGGGGTGGGTGGGAGGAGGAGGAGGAGGAAGGAGGATTAGGGGACTGCTGTGCTGATTTGCTGGCTTGGTTGTGTTATTTAGATACAGGTACATCATGGACTGGATGTGTGTGTGTGTGTGTGTGTGTGTGTGTGTGTCGGTGTGTGTGTGTGTGTAGGTGTCGGTGTGTGTGTGTGTGTGTGGGTGTGTGTGTGTGTGTGTGTGTGTGTGTGTGTGTGTGTGGGTGTGTGTGTGTGTCGGTGTGTGTGTGTGGGTGTCGGTGTGTGTGTGTGTGTGGGTGTCGGTGTGTGTGTGTGTGTGTCGGTGTGTGTGTGTGTGTGTGTGTCGGTGTGTGTGTGTGTGTCGGTGTGTGTGTGTGTGTGTGTGTGTGTGTGTGTCGGTGTGTGTGTGTGTGTCGGTGTGTGTGTGTGTGTGTGTGTGTGCGTGTGGGTGTGTGTGTGTGGTCCTAGATTGTCTCAGTGTTACAAGTGTATCATATCATGTGTGTGGTAGGAAATAACACATATGACTATATACCTGGTGTGTAACTTCCTGTCTTGATGTTGATGGTGATCCTCGTGTCTGTTTCTTTCTGTCTGTGTTTTTTCTCTGTTTCTATCTGTCTGTTTCTTTCTGTCTTTCTGTGAGCGTGAGAGTGTAAGTGTCTCTGTCTGTCTGTTTATGGGTGTTATGAACGCATCAACAGCTGTTAACTATTATTATCCCAGGAGACATAATAAGAGGCCACCGGGTGAGGTCAGGGCAGGTAGACCATTCACCTTCTGTCGTCTCTCCTCCTGTCACCGCCTCCGTCTACTATTCTCCGCCGTCAAACATCCCGTAAATCCTCAGTTAATAGTTCCTCCTCGCCCGCCCCCGCCCGCCTCCCGCCGACCCACTACCATTTATGAATGAAAGATGCTTAGGGTGTCCACCTTAACAAGAGAGTCGTAACAATCCTTAACACATCATGGGAATCTGACCCTTGTGGTATATCTCCCGAAGGACTGTTGTTGTGTGCTGCTGGTGTGTGTGGAGACTGTGACCCTTGTGTATATCTCCCGAAGGACTGTTGTTGTCTGCAGCTGTGTGGAGACTCGTGACCCTTGTGGTATATCTCCCGAAGGACTGGTGTTGTGTGCTGCTGGTGTGTGACAAACCATCAACCCGATCGTCTACTCCTTAAACCCTACTCTCACCCCCGTACATGTTCTTAAAAACAAATATCCGTTTCGAAAAAATAAACCGTTTTCCTCAAAGGGTTAAACCATCGTATTCAAGGGGTTAAAACATCATCCTCAAAGGGTTAAATCATAGCATTCAAGGAGTCAAACCATCGTCCTCAAAGGGTTTAACCATCATGCAAAAACACGAGAAATTTATACTCCCAAGTCGACAAAAAAATAAACTTGGACAAAATATTCCTAAGACCATTTTCTGAGGTAAATTACAGAAACAGACAAGTTGTTACATATGTATAAAGAGGCCAACCTTTACCCCAGCCAACACTACCACGCTACTGCTGACGACACGTGAGAGAGAGAGAGAGAGAGCGCCATGGTAATTATGAAAAAAATAAATGAACAAACTCTCAAGAAATTATCCAAAAAACTATAAACTAAAACACGACGAAAAGGAATAAAAAAAAAAACAGACGATGAAATAAAAGAATAAAAAAAACACTCGAAGCAGAAGAAAAAATAAAATAAAATAAAACAATAAAAGTAACGATGAAGAAGAGGGAAATCTGTTATGAAAAATGTAAAAAAAAGATAATTAGGGAGAAACAAAAAAAGAATAAGTACAGATAAACAATAATAAATTAGCACTGGTAAAGGGTATCAGAAGAATGGCCTGTGTGTGTGTGTGTGTGTGTGTGTGTGCGCGCGTGTGTGTGGGTGTGGATTGGTACTGACTGGGGTGTTGAAATCTCTAGCCGCGTGTGTCGTTACCTGTCCTATTATTACTACTACTACTACTGTTACCGTCATCATTACCACCATCATACCTCTACCACTACTACCACTACCATCATTACCACCATCATACCTCTACCACTACTACCACTACCATCATTACCACCATCATACCTCTACCACTACTACCACTACCATCATTACCACCATCATACCTCTACCACTACTACTGCTACCACCACCATCATTACCACCATCATACCTCTACCACTACTACTGCTACCACCACCATCATACGTCCACCACCATTATATTACCACTATTACTACCACTACTACCACTACCATCAAACAACTGCAACTACTAAAATAGCCGCACCTTCGCCGCCATTTTATTACCTTAATATTAAATATCCTAATACATAAGTCGCTGTGTTGAGTTAGTTGAGCCGCAGATCTATGCGTCATTCAGTGACTGTTGCCTCATAGTTAATATCTGCAACTGTTGTCGGCTTTGGGGCCGATGCTCTCGTTCCCCTGAGGCAGAGCAAAGCCGACCTAAGGAGAGAGAGGGACAGTCGACATCTCATCCAGGCTGTAACATAACTTCTGGGCTGCTGCTTCTGTTCGGAGATCACCTCCGCGAGTCTGGCGTAGAAACATCTTGCACTTGGTCCCATCCCACCAGAGGTTGTGAACACTAGAGGAGTGAAGCTGCCTTGATCAACGTTCTGAATTCTCTCCCATATGCCCTTATCTTGTCGTTCTCGTTCCTCCTGTGTGCAGCATCGAGAGCTAGGTTACGGTGACATGCGGCCATGGGATCAAAGATCCTGATGTCGAAGAAGGCTCGCTGTCCCCGCGTCCAGAATCCTCGAGCACTGACGTCAACACGGGCTTCGTCGGATGTGTTTGAAGTCCTATGTTGGAAATTCTCACCGTCCAATGGAAGGAGGGTCGGTTCTACCCTGACGTGACGGCAGATTTCCTTTAACATATTTGCTGTGAGATCCCTTACTTCGTCATGCCTTATGCATATGAAGCCCCCTTTCTTGCACACCATGGCGTGATCGACGTCATAGGAAGAACCACACACGCATTGGTAGGGCAAACCTTCTACTGGCCTACCGTACCTTAGAGCAATGGCATCCGTAAATTCTTGTTTATTGAGACTGGAACCATTTGCACGTATCGGTAACGTAATTAACCAGTTCGAGGCGCACACCTCCTGCACTATAATTACTGTTTTTTTTTCAAATTCTCTGGTACTTGCAGCATCAGTTGCTACAACTTATCACTTTGGCCGTGCTGTCGTTCTGTCGTAATGGACCTTCGAATCTTGTTTTCCTCGCTGGTAATCAACCACCTCCCCTGTTGCGTTCTGAGCTATTATGTGGTCCGTGAGGGCTGCCGTGAGCTTAGCTGAGTTTTGATGTTCAGTGGCAGCAATCTCCTCTGGATTGGTCAGTCCCATTCCTCCCAGTCTCGGTGGTAGTGCAAGGAGTGATCTTTCTGCTGGGGTTAAGTGAAGGTGTTTCAGTAATTTGGGAATGAAATTGACGCTGATAGCTTCTTCCAGAGGGTGGAGGAGGGGTCCGATATCTGGGATAGTGCGCATCAGGTAGTTCCAGCGATGCTTGACTCCCTGGGTGAATGCCACAAAAGCCACATGTGGCTCTGTGATAGCAATATCAGACAGAGTATGGACTTCCATAACCCACTGATTCACCTTTCCCGTTACGTAGTCGGTCTTGAAGTCCGTCGTGCCGATTACTGCGCCTAGGTGTCTTTGGCCGTCCTTAGTTATTTTTACCTCACTTCCGCCAAACACCTCCAATGCCCGTTCATAATGTTCTGGCTTCACAATGAGGAAGGACTTGCTGACATTTGGGCGATACCCTTCAGTATTTGTAGACCATATGATGTTATCAGGTCCCACCACTTTTTGATGTCCTCCACTTTTCCTGCTCCTGTAAGGTCGTCAGCATACGCCACTTGCTTGACCTCGATTATTTCAAATTTTATTGTGTGTTGGAGCACGGATAGGCCTATTGCGTACATTGCCATTGCAACGGGGTCCCCCGGTGTTGTTCCCTCTGTTGACTGTATGATGGTATCACCTCTTAGAGCCTTGTTGTTTACTATATAGAGGTCTGATGGATTCCTATAGGAGTTTTCAGCATACATTGCAAAGCTAGGACACTTGATCTTGATGTTGTGCAGTGCAGCCTTGCGGTTAAGTATGTTGAATGCGTTGGAAGAGTCAACCAGGAGAACAGCATCACAATCATGCTGCTCAAATATCGTTCTCATGGTGTGAATGGCAGCTGCCCCTCGAGCCTGGTGGCCAGCACACACTTGTAGGTTCCCTGCTGCTGCCCTGACATCATCCTTTACCACCTCCATTATGCATTTTCCGATGATCCGCCTCAGCACTTCCCCCACTCCTATTGGCCTACACCTTGGATTCTTATCCAAGGGAATGAGGCGGCAGGCCGTCAGAGCATGGAGGTGTTGGCTGCACGAGGATACCAGCTCTCTTGCAAGGGCGGCAATGGCCGTGCAGAGATCACTTGCTACGGGGCCAAACTTGTTAGTGCTGAGGATGACTCTCCAAGCGTTTGTATCCAGACCTGAAGGGCCGGCACCTCCCTGAGTCTTCAGTGCCTATTTTCTCGAACAGGACAGCATTTGGTGGGATATAGTCACCCTGGAACCTGATGCCTTCGTCTTCGCTTGCAGGGGGATGTTTTTCTTTCAGTAGTTTTAATGTCTCTCTGTTTATTGGCATCACCCCACCGGAGGATTCATGTGTTAGAGATCTTACCGCGAGAGACACTTTTCCCACACGCATTATGTTTCCAAATTTTCTTGCCACGTCATCGGTGTTTTGCTTTCCGTCACCCGTAATTTTAGTCTCTCCTGCAGTGTTCTTGCTTCACATAGGAGATCATCAAGGGCCCCAGTTTGCCACATTGTCGATCTTTTCTTCATCGCTGCCGCATTTTCTTTGTGCTACTACTACTGCTACTATTACTTCCACCATCATACTACCACTATCATCACCACTACTACTAATACCATTACCACTGTTACCACCACCGCCATTGCCTTTAGCTACGCACACTTCCCTTTTTTGTACCCCGCTGGCTTTGTGTGTGTGTGTGTGTGTGTGTGTGTGTGTGTGTGTGTGTGTGTGTGTCAGAAAACATCACACCAAGACTTCAGAAGATAACTCATACCTCCCACTCGCACAGAACAACACACACACACACACACACACACACACACACACACACACACACACTTAGATGCCTCTTACCTCCACTAATCGACTTATTTTTCAGGTTCAAATTAGAGCCCTGAGCACCTGACACACCCCTCCCGGACTAATTAAAAGTTGTCACCTGGAAGACAAAGCGCTAATGACAGGTGAGTGTCTCTCTCTGATGCAGTTTACCTTTACACGACCTGTTGGTTGTGTGGTGGTGGATTTGGGTGGATATTTGGTTGGTCTTTTTCAGTTATTAATCCTTTAAGAACGAGGGGATTACATCAGCATCGTCTTTAAAGGGTTAAATCGTCGTCTTTTAAAGGGTTAAATCATCGTCTTTTAAAGGGTTAAATCATCGTCTTTAAAGGATTAAATCAGCGTCTTTAAAGGGTTAAATCGTCGTCTTTTAAAGGGTTAAATCAGCGTCTTTAAAGG
>NW_024754745.1:20000-33260 GCF_018991925.1 Homarus americanus
TTACCTAAACTTTTTAAATATTTTTTTTTATTATTTCACATAAAAAAACTCCAAACTTTATCAATTTCTCTTAATATTTATTATTTTTCGTCTTATTATTTTACTTTTTACCATCTATTCAGTCTTTTATTTAATCTCTGTATATTTAATTATCTTTGTACACATTTCTTTGATAGTTTTCTACATTATCATTAAATAAACTTAAGTGTCATGATGAAAGGAGGAAGGGGAGACAAGGGAGTTTATCTGAGGGGGGGAGGGGAAGAGGGTAGTGGGGAAGGGGAAGAGGGTAGTGGGGAAGGGGAAGAGGGTAGTGAGGAAGGGGAAGAGGTAGTGGGGAAGGGAAGGGTAGTGGGGAAGGGAAGAGGGTGGTGGGGAAGGGAAAAGAGGTAGTGGAAGGGAAGAGGAGGGGAAGGGAAGAGGGTAGGGAAGGGGAAGAGGGTAGGGGGAAGGGGAAGAGGGTAGGGGGAAGGGAAGAGGGTAGTGGGGAAGGGGAAGAGGGTAGTGGGGAAGGGGAAGAGGGTATAATAGTTCATATGATCATTTGTAGTTTTCGGTTTTGTGTGTGTGTGTGTGTGTAACTGGGTGCCTCAGCGGCCCAAGCTAGACCAAAAGGGGATCTCGGAGTAGCAGAGGGCCCCAGAGGGATGGTACATAGGCCCACTGGCATGTGGACACGTCCTGGAGCCTACCAACCATTGCCCCACCGCCTTACGGATTAACCCTGGCAGGTATAAAGCTACAGGAGTAAACCCCGAACAAAAAATCTGCGGTAGAGCCCCGCATCAGGCAGACATGCTTACAGAGCTCCAACAAGAACCCACTGGCGGTGTAGGCGGAAGAGGTGACCAACATGAGAACCCAACGACTACACCGGCGGATGAAGGCAATGCATGATGGACAGGCTACTAAGGCGAAACCCAATAAACTGGGCTATCGGCAGTCCATTGCAACTCTCACTCTCCCCAGTCGTTGCAACACTTGCACCACTGGATCAGGAAATGGGAGAGCCAAGATGTGTGGTTGCAGTCTGCGCTCCTGCCTCACCACATAAATCAACTCACGCGCAGCCATCATCCAACTCATCTTACTTCTCATCATCATCAAATCCATATACACACAAAAGTCCCATGGGGACGGACGAGTGGCGACGGGATCTAGGCAGCAGTGCAATCCGGTCCTGTCTGTGCGACTGAGCAGCCCTTCCGAGGAGCCACTCTGCTCACCCCACGGGGAGGGGGCTAGAAAAGGTGCCCTAAACACAGCCTGCCTAAAAAACCAACCTGACTGGGCAACCGCACCCAGTAAGATCATCCTTAAGCAGTCAAAAACACAATCATAATCACACATCAAAACAAAATTATACTATACAACCTCTTATGGTCGCTGCATGGAATGTCAGGACCCTTCTGGATACTGGCACAAATAGCTTCCTCAAAGAAGAACTGCCCTTGTGGTAAAAGAGCTGGCTATGTATAACATCGACATAGCAGCCATTAGTGAGTCCCGGCTCCCAGATGAGAGTCAACTCACGGAACGGGGGTCTGGGTGTACCATTTTCTGGAAGGGCAAGCCTGTTGTAGAGAGAAACTGCATTTATGGAGTTGGCTTTGTCATCCGCCAACGCATCCTACACAGGCTAACTGAAATGCCTGTTGGGATCAACGAGCGCCTCATGACGCTCTGAGTCCCACTGAATCACTCATGTCATGTCTTCTTCATCAGTGCATGCGCCCCAACACAGGATGCAGAAGATGACATCAAGGAAGCCTTTTACGGCGACCTCGACAGAGTGCTAACCTTTATCCCCAGAGAAGATAAGGTTGTGCTGCTTGGTGACTTCAATGCCAGAATTGGAAGAGATGGTTGACATTTGGCAGGGAATCATAGGGAGAAATGGACTAGGCAAGTGTCATCCTAACGGCCTACTGAACCTCAACAAGTGTGCTGCACACAAACTCACTACCATGAATACCTTGTTTAGACAGCCGATAAGTTCAAGGGTTCGTGCCAACACCCACGAGCCAAACACTGGCATCTCATTGACTACACCATTGTCAGAGAAAGAGGTCACCGAGATGTCCTCATCACCTGTGCCATGCGTGGCTCAGACCACTGCGACACTGATCATCAGCTCGTCAGAGGCAAGCTCTCACTTCACGTCACCCCAAAACGGCGAAGGCAGCAAGCCTCCAGAAGAGGTTTTAATACTAAACATCTGGAGGATCCAGCGGTAGCACATGCTTTCAGAGAGCAGCTCGAACATGGGCTGATAAACAACCCAACAACAAACAACCCAAATCCCAGTGCCGAATGGGATATTCTTGACACTGTCATTACAAAAACCTGCAGAGACCCTCGGCCAGGTCAAAAGAATACACCAGGACTGGTTTGATAAAATGACCCGGCAATCAATGTACTCGTCGATGATAAACGTGCTGCTCTAACTGACTGGCAGAACAACCCTCAGTCTCGGACCAAAG
Source organism: Homarus americanus (assembly GCF_018991925.1). Lineage (NCBI taxonomy): Eukaryota > Metazoa > Arthropoda > Malacostraca > Decapoda > Nephropidae > Homarus > Homarus americanus. Next base: position 22,484 of record NW_024754745.1, read on the forward strand.
CTGATACCTTCCGCAAGAAGAAAGCGGCAATCCACTGGGAACTTCACAATCTAAAGAACGACTGGTTTGAAAATAAAGCATGTGAAATACAAAAATTTGCAGATCAGCACAAGATGGGCGAATTTTTCATTTCAACTAAAACATTTTATGGGCTAATCACTCGTAGTGCAGCCCCCCCTCCGTTCATCCGACGGTGACTCCATAATTAAAGACAATGAAGGCCTCCTTCAGCGCTGGAAAGAGCACTACCATTCACTGCTCAACCGAAACACTGATGTGGGTGTCCTGACTACCCAGCAGGTCCCTCAGCATACAGAGCTATGTTCCATCCCTGGATGAGGTAGCTACTGCCATCAAACAGAAGAAAAATAACAAAGCCTCAGGGCCTGTTGGAATCCCAGCAGAGGTGTATAAAGCAGGATGACCTCTGCTTACCAGCCGTCTCCACTCTCTCCTGGAGAATATATGGGAAAAGGAGGAAATCCCCCAAACTCTTAAAGACGCCTCCATTGTCATTTTTTTAAGATCAAGGGAGACTGGTCAGACTGTGGCAACTACCGCGGGATCTCGCTGCTTAGCATAGCTGGCATGATTATCGCCCGAGTTGTTCTAGGCCATTTAACTGCTGATTCTGTCTAGGTTAATGAGGCCGGAACATTTATATTATATTGGGTTTTAGTAGCCAAACCCAATTGTCTGTTATCCATTTATTGAGGAACTATCTAGAATACAGTTCCAATGTGTAGATCACCGTAACTTATCACTGTACGAGTGTTAAGAGAAGGACGGAGGCTATTTAAAATAGACCTTCTATTATACGTCCGATCTGTGTGAGGCGTCGAGTAACAATGCTTATGAGTAGTGACGCATCGAGGGAGAACGGAATATGTACGTCGTCCTCCCTCGACGGAAGACGGATCCATCCACGATGGCTCTCAAATAACGTCTTCCTCTAGACAAGGATATCAAACTACTGCCCGCTTTAGGTGGCCAAGGAGCCGACTACTTAATGCCTTAACTCAGCACACTATGACGCAGCTTCCTGTGGGCACACCTTATCACGTGCTCTGAACATGTCACCTCATAGCCAGTGGAAAGTTACAGGGGATGATAGAGGATATAATTCAAATGAGGCGGAAAATTTCCTCCCAGAATCTCAATGCGTCTTTGGACGCATTGGCCACTGCCATGACCTTTGCTGCCCGTCAGATACAGGAGAAGTGCAGAAAACAGCGTCGTGACCTGTACATGGCTTTCATCGACCTAACCAAGGCCTTCGACTTGGTCAACAGGGAAGCCTTCTGGTGGACCCTCAGTCGTTTTGGCTGCCCACCAAAATCCATCGCCATTGTGACGCAACTCCACGATGGCATGAACGGCAGTGTCCTGCACAATGGCACCCAGTCTGAGTTCTTCCCCATCCAAACGGGGGTTAAGCAAGGGTGTGTACTGGCACCTACTCTCTTTTCAATTTTCTTGGCTGCCTTCCTTACTCGTGCCAGTGCCAATTTAGCCGGCTGGGTGGACATCCAGTACCGGATGAGGGTCTTTTCAACATAAGACGACTCCAGGCAGGAATAAAGATGTCGGCAGCTTCCATTACTGAACTTCAGTAAGCAGACAACCTCACTCTTGTCGCTCACACTGAACGTGACCTACAGGAGATCCTGAACACCTACGCACACTTCGGCCTTGCAGTGAATGTCCGTAAGACTCGAATTCTCTTTCAGCCTGCTCCTAGTTCAGCCACACCTCCACCATCCATCCAGCTTAACGGTACTACCCTCTCTAATGTTACCCACTTTCGGTATCTCGGCTCTCACCTGTCCACCACCACGGACATCGATGAAGAGATTCAACATGGGATCAGATGTGCATCTCAAGCCTTTGGCAGACTCCTTTCCCGTGTCTTCAGCTGTAGAAAGCTGAAATCATCTACAAAGTTGCACGTATATCAAGCAGTGGTCCTTCCCACCCTGCTATATGGCAGTGAGACATGGGTCACATGCAGGAGGCACCTCAGGGCACTTGAAAACTTTCACTAACGTACTGTAGTCTACGTTCCATCGTCCGACAAGAGAACAAATGCCAGTATTCCTGCTGACATAAACTGTAGGAGCTTCGAGGCTACCATTATCCATGAACAACTACGCTGGAGTAGCCATGTTACCCGCATGGACGACAGTAGACTGCCAAAGCAGCTACTTTACAGTCACCTAACGAATAGTGAACATAACGCTGGTGGGCAACTGAAGAGGTATAAGGATAGTCTTAAGACAAACCTGAAAAGGTGCCAAATCGACCCCCTCACCTGGGAGACGATTACTCCACACCGTAATACTTGGAGGATCATCACAGGATAATGTGTCAATACTTTCGAGTAAGCCAGACTGCAAACCGAGGCAGACAAGCGGCAGCACCGGAAAAACGCTGCTGCCGTACCTCCCGCACTAGATGTAGTCCTCCACATGTGCAACTTCTGTGGTCCCGTATCGGCCTCTTTAGTCACTTCAGAACTCACCAACCTAGGTGACATCCTTAATAACTCATATCATTTTATTATAGTTGGATGATCGTCATACTTGATTCCAAGTGACAGCAAAGTAGTAGTAGTGTGTAATAAGCAATACCAGAAACACTTCTCTTCTCCCCCACTACCATTCCTTCCCTTCCTGGCACACCTGGTCAATCCTCTACCCCGTCAGTGCCACCTACACCTGTACACCTAAGCACCATACAGACATCGTTACCTTCATTTACTTGTTCATTAATGAGTACTACATTATAGGTAATCTCTCTCTCTCTCTCTCACAGACAGTTCAACACACCATCTCACGCAAAGACACAAACCAGATTCAACTCTCACTTCGTAATGCTGACAAAAGTCATGCTTCCCTCCCTCCCTCCCTCCCCCCCTGTAGTTTCCTCTCTCCTTTTCTCTTTCCTCCCTTCCCTCCTCCTTTTCCTCCCTATACTTTCCTCCCTCCTTCCAGCATCACCGTGATTGACGTCACCCCGAGGGCAGGTGTGACGTGGGCGTGACGTCATGACAGTAAACATCCGGTCGGGACAAACACGCACACACACACACACACACACACACACACACACACACACACACACACACACACTTGCTCCAGAAACATCGTGACGTAAGTGAATTCTAATTTGATAACTTTTGGGGGAGGAAAAAAAAATCGAAAAATTATATATGATTACTGGTAATTAGGTCATAAAAGTGATGTTTATTAATGATGTAATGATAGTTAGTGGAAACAGGTGATGTTATGAATTGGTAGTTTGGTCTATAAGTAACAAAAAATACTTAGGAAACTACTTAAGGGCACATAAAACTACTTAGGAATTCCTTAAGAGGGTGATCCATCTGGTGGTAGTCGGACCAGTATAGGAGCGAGTAATGGAAGGCAATTACTTACTTAACAGCTCTCTATGTTCTTTCCTTCCCGATCTACTTCTTCTGTCTATACTATCTCTCATTCCATCCTCTTTCTCCTCTCTCTCTCTCTCCCCTGTTCAATTTGCTATATTTCCAGTCCTACTCTATCTATCTATCTATCTATCTATCTATCTATCCATCTATCTATCCTCATAATTCAACAAACCTCACCTGGGAAAAAACAACAACTACAACAATCATTTGACGAATCACCTGACGCCAAGCGTTTGGGGTTCTACCTGAGCCAAAAATTAATTAACGCTCAACCCAGGTAATGAGGTGACTAGGAGTAAAGGAGTAGGGGAGAAGGGGAGGTGGGGGAGGAGGGGAGGTGAGGGAGAAGGGAGTGAGGAGGTGATGAGGGAGAAGGAGGAGGGAGGAGGGATGAGGGAGAAGGGGAGTGAGGGAGGGAGGGTGATGAGGGAGAAGGGAGTGAGGGTGGAGGGGTGAGGAGAAGGGAGGGAGGGAGGAGGAGGGGAGGAGGGAGGGAGGGAGGAAGGGAGGGAGTAAGGGAGGGAGGAGGAGGAGGGGAGGGAGGAGGAGGAGGGAGGGAGGGAGGGAGGAGGGAGGGAGGGAGGGGAGGAGGAAGGGAGGGAGGGTTTGTATGAGGGGATTTAGTGACTTGTATTATGTGTGTGTATTTGTGGGTGTACAGGTTAATTAGCATTCATCTCAGGTAAGAAGATTTGGGTGTGGGATTAAATTTGAGAGAGAGAGAGAAGAGAGATGTATCGTCTAACATAAATGGAACTTTGTGCCCTCATTGTATCAGTCCACATTCATGATCTTTAAATATTATGTTTACATGTCTTCAGATGTGGTTTCTCAGCTGATTCTCCACCCCAACCCACTCCACCCCAACCCACCCCACCTCTAACCCACCCCCCCACTACTCCACCTTACCATTTCACCCCCACAAGTCTATTTACCTTGCAACCCCCATCATTAATATTCAAGACCATGGAAGCGTAATCTTAAGTTTATCATTAACAATTTCTTCATTAGCTCGAGAAAATATATAATTATTCCTTTTGTTTTATTACCTACAACAAACATATCTATAATTTGGATTTCTTTTGGGGAGGATTATATATATACCGATTACCTGTCAACCTGGACGGTATATTCAACCTGTACGGTATATATCACAGGTATATAAATCTTTATTGAATGCTCTCGAGTCATAATTAAAAGCCATCTCGTATTCAAGCCACGACGCAGAGGAGAAATCATCTGTTCTTTTGTTTGGGATAAATTGTCGTCTTCAGGTAATGGTTGTTGGCTGACATGGTGTGTGTGTGTGTGTGTGTGTGTCCCACCTACAGCCTACCTGCAAGTTTGTCTACACGCACACACATGCACACACACGCGCACACACATGCATGCAAGCACACTGACCCTGATGTCCAGGTTTACATCCACTGTTTTGAAGTGTCAAGCCGCTGGTTAGTTACTACACCACACCACCATAAACACACACCTCACACCCACACACCACACCACACACCCCACCACACCACTATAAACACATTACCTCACACCACACACACCTCACCACACCACTATAAACACACTACCTCACACCACACACACACCACACACCTCACCACACCACTACAAACACACTACCCACACCACACCTCACCACATCACTATAAACACACTACCTCACACCACACCACCATAAACACACCACCTACACCACGCACCACACCACACCATCATAAACACACCACCTACACCACACCCACACACCATACCACTATAAACACACTACCACACCACACCACTATAAACACACTACCCCACACCACACCACACACCACACCACACCACCATAAACACACCACTCACACCACACACCACACCACACACCACACACCACACCACCATAAACACACTGCCTCACACCACACCACACCACACCACACCACACACCACACACCACACCACACCACACACCACACACCACACCACACACCACACCACACCACCATAAACACACTGCCTCACACCACACCACACCACACCACACACCACACCACACCACCATAAACACACTGCCTCACACCACACCACACACCACACACACCACACCACACACCACACACCACACACCACACCACAACACACCACACCACACCACACCCACAACACACCACAACACACCACACCACCACACCACACCACACCACACACCACACACCACACCACACACCACACCACACACCACACACCACACCACAACACACCACAACACACCACACCACACCACACCACAACACACCACAACAGACCACACCACACCACACCACAACACACCACACCACACCACACCACACCACACACCACACCACACACCACACCACACCACACACCACACCACACACCACACACACACCACACCACACCACACACCACCACCATAAACACACTGCCTCACACCACACCACACCACACACCACACCACCATAAACACACCTCACACCACACCACACCACACCACACCACACCACACACCACACCACCATAACCACACTGCCTCACATCACACCACACCACACCACACCACACCACACCACAACACACCACACCACACCACCACACCACACACCACACAACACACCACACACCACACCACACCACCATAAACACACCACACCACACCACACCACAACACACCACACCACACCACACCACACCACACACCACACCACACACCACACACCACACAACACACCACACACCACACCACCATAAACACACCGCTCACACCACACCACACCACACACCACACCACCATAAACACACCCCCACACCACACCACACCACACCACACCACACCACACCACACCACACACCACACCACACACCACACCACACCACCATAAACACACTGCCTCACACCACACCACACCACACCACACCACACCACACACCACACCACACAACACACCACACCACCATAAACACACTGCCTCACACCCTCTTGACATATATTACCCTGAGAGACGGCGCAGCTTTCTCCTCACCTGTAACACCTTATATGTGAGGACTTTTAATTAATCTGTGACCTTCCTCCTTTCTTCTCCTCACCTTGATCGGGATGACCTCAGACCAGCAGCACCACATCTATTGTATATAACGTGTATAGAACCCACTTGTTATTCCTCAATCTCCCTGCCATCAGAGGTCAATTAAACGATCCACACGGGCATCATACGACCTAATAACTCATTATTGATTTGACAAACATCTCGTAAATATGTAGACGCTCTGCTCTCTCTCTCTCCTGCCTCGTCTGCGTCCTCTGAAGGAAGTATAGCCACGATCAGGGTTCATGGGTCTCCTGCTCTCCCTCTTGCATGTTTGTTCCTAATCTATCGCAACGTTATCTCAATTATTTTCATCAGGTCCCCCCTTCTCCTCTCCTCTCACCCTCTTCCCCCTCCTTTTGTTCCTCCTCCCTTTCACCCCCCTCTCTCCATCCCTCCCTCTCACTCCGTCCCTTTCACCTCTCTGTCTTCCTCCTTCTCCCTCTCTCCACCCCAATCTTCCCTCCCCCCTCCCTCCCTCCTCCTACCTCTCATACTAACCCTCCCTCCCCCACTCACTCCTCTCTCTAATCCCTCAGTAATCTAATCTAATCTTTTTATATTCTCGATTAAGAAGATTAACACCTGATACCACACCTTGTTAATGATATCAAACACCTGCAATTATATCAGGTGAATTAGGTGCCATAGGTGATGTTAGAGGAACGGTAAATGATATGATGAGTGGGTATAAGGAGTTGATTCACCCTTCCTTACTTCCCTCTCCGGCTTCCCTTCCTCTCCTCCCCTCCACATCCCATTCCCTCCCATTTCCCCTCTTCCTTGTACTCCTTTCCTTCCTTAATCTCCAATTCCCCGTAACCCTCCCCCTTCCCTTCCTTTCCCCACTCACCACCTCCCTTCAATCAACTCCCCTCCTCCCTCCTCTCATAATTCATACTTCACTCCATCCTTCCTCCTCCTCCCTCCCTCCCTCCCCATCTACCTTCCCCTCAGCCCTTTCTGATTGATGGCTCATGGACGCTCGGGGTTGGAATGTTGATGTTGCAGTCAGGTGGTAAAAGGTGGAGGTGTTCTGATTGTGACTTCTCACGCCAGGTTAATTATACAAAATTACAATCTGTAGGTTAGGTTGGGGGTTAGGTTAAGACCCCTCACTAAAGACTGAAAAAACCGTTAAGGCTCCTACCAACTCTAACCTAACCTAACCTAACCCTAACCTAACCTAACCTAACGCATAAGTCCTCGTTGTAGTATGATTTACCAGCACATCGATCAGTTAATGTCTATTACCTTATCTACACTGTAATGAAGTACACCATATCGCGGTGTGTGTGTGTGTGTGTGTGTGTGTGCATCATTAAGTCTATCTGTCTGTCTGCGTGTCTGTCTATATATCTGTCTGCCTGTCTGTCTGTCTATATATATATGTCTGTTTGCCTGTCTGTCTGTCTGTCTGTCTATATATCTATCTGTCTGTCTGTCTGACTGTCTGCATATATGTCTGTTTGTCTGTCTGTCTGTCTGTCTGTCGTTAAACACACATTCATACAACACAAAATTTCCCTTAACAAAAATTATCAAAATATTTATCAAGAAAATAAATAAAGTATATTTTATAAACCCCCCACCCCTTACCCCCTCTCCCCCCCCCTCTCCTCCCTCTCTCACTCTCTCCCCTACCCCCTCTCCTTACTCCCCCCCATTCCCCTCACCCCCACCCCCTCACCCCCTTACCCCTCACCCTCTACCTCACCCCTCTTTCCCCCCTCCCCTCACCCCCCTCCCCCTTACCCCTACCATCCACTCCCTCCCTCCTCCCCAAAAATAATCCTCTAAAATCATGAAATAAAATAAAGAAAATCACTTAAAATCACAAATCAAAAGAAATACCTGACAACTAGGGAAAAAGTGAGGGAAAAACCACGGAAATAAACATGGGCGGCCCTGAGACTGCAGGTAAGTACGTGCCATAATTATCTAATGATTCCTAGTAATTATTATCATCTCCTTACGCTTCCTTGTCCTTTAATTACTGGGGGTGAGGTGTGTGTGTGTGTGTGTGTGTGTGTGTGTGTGTGTGTGTGTGTGTGTGTGTGTGTGTGTGTGTGTGTGTGTGTGTGTGTGTGTGTGTGTGTGTGTGTGTGTGTGTGTGTGTGTGTGTGTGTGTGTGTGTGTGTGTGTGTGTGTGTGTGTGTGTGTGTGTGTGTGTGTGTGTGTGTGTGTGTGTGTGTGTGTGTGTGTGTGTGTGTGTGTGTGTGTGTGTAGGTGGTGGTGGTGGGGGTGGTGTAGAATGAAAGCAAATGTGATGGAAACAAATGGTGATGGAGTTCCAAAAGTTAGGAAACGAAACTTGGCATAAACCAAAACCAAACTGTGTTTTGTTGCCCAAACTGTTGTTTTTGCAAACCCAAGTAGCCTTGTTTGATCTGTTGTTTTTTGTCAAACCATGTGTCAAATCTAAATGTTTTGACTTAGTTGCTAGTGTTGTGTTGCCAAACGAACGAGTTGTTGTTTGCCTGGAAATTGCTGTGTTAAGAGTGATTTTTTGCGGCACAAAACGGTGGCAATGATTGAATAGTGTAGTGATGGTGGTAGTGGTTTGGTAAAATGGTGGTGGTAATGAAGTATATGGTAGTGATGGGTAGTGGTGGTACAAATTGTGGTAATGAAGAATGGTGGTAGTGACGGTGGTAGAGACGGTGATAGTGGCGGAAGGTTCCACAAGGGCACAACAGGAGGCCATCTCCGTGACAGAGAATTAACCGACCACCTCAACCTCCTATCCTCCCCAATCACCCCTTTCCATCGCCCTCCCCTTCCTATATCCCTCCCATCTACCCTTTCCTTCCCATCCTCCTTTCTTCCTTCTCTTCCCACCTTTTCCTATCCCTGACTCTTCCAACAATTCTCCTGACATTTAACCAACCTTCCAAATATTTCCTCTAATTTTACTAAAGAATAACACAAAACAACAAGGACACTACATAACGAATAACGGACAGCGTAATGAGGAGGAAATGATGAAGCGAATGTGGAGAAGCGAAAGATAAGGGAGAGAATAAAGGAGGGTGGAGGGCAGAGGACCCGATGAATGAAACACAAGAGACAGAGAAAGTGGTGAAGTATACGAGTATTGTTGAACTGAATAAATTGTGTTGCAAGTAATACTGTTTTAACCTAACACTAACCTAACGCTAACCTAACCTAACCTAACACTAACAACACTAACCTAACACTAACCTAACACTCAACATAACCTAACACTAACCTAACACTAACCTGACACTAACCTAACCTAACCTAACACTAACATAACCTAACACTAACCTAACACTAACCTAACACTAACATAACCTAACCTAACTATTAACCTAACACTAGCCTAACATAACCTAACACTGACGTAACTCAACACTAACCTAACACTAACCTGACACTAACCTAACCTAATCCCTAACACCAACATAACCTAACACTAACCTAACCTAACACTAACTCTAACATTAGCATACAACCTAACCTAACACTAACCTAACACTAGCCTAACATAACACTAACATAACCTAACACTAACCCAACCTACCACTAACCTAACCTAACCTAATCCCAACTCAAGCCTAACCTACCACTAACTTAACCTAACACTAACATAAACCTAACACTAACATAACCTAAACTAACCTAACGTTAACCTAACTTTAACCTACCTCCTCCTCTTCATCTTCTCCTCCTCCTCCTCTTCATCTTCCTCCTCCTCCCTTTCCTCCTGGTCCTCCTCTTCCTCCTACCCTCCTCTTCCTCTTTCTCTTCCTCCTGGTCCTCCTTTCCTCCTCTTCCTCCTCCTCCTCCCCTTTCCTTCTCCTCCTCCTCTTCTTCCCTCCCCTCCTCCCCCTTCTTCCTCCTCCTCCTCTTCTTCCTCCTCCCTCTTCTTTCTTCCTCCCCAGGTCCTCCTCTTCCTCCCTCTTCTTCCTCCTCCCTCCTCCTTCTCTTCTTCCTCCTCCTCCTCCCTCTTCCTCCTCTTCTTCCTCCCCTCCTCCTCCCCTCTTCCCTCCTCCTCCTCTTTCTTCCTCCTGGTCCCTTTCTTCCCTCCCTCCTCTTCCCTCTTCCTGGTCCTCCTCTTCCTCCTCTTCTTCCTCCTTTTCTTCTCTCCTCCTCCTCCTCCCTCCCTCCTGGTCCTCCTCTTCTTCCTCCTCCTCCTCCTCTTCCTCTTCTTCCTCTTTCTTCCTTAGCAATACGTACTGAACGAAGTGGCTAAATGGAT
>NW_024754746.1:10000-11249 GCF_018991925.1 Homarus americanus
TCACCAAGATTAAAAAAAAAGGTTTAAAATCAAGTTCAATATCTGTAGGTTCAGTTTTCACCAGCAAGGTTTAATCTTAGTATACAGAAAACAGACCCCAAAGACTGTTATAAATCTAAGGGGACGTCTCGGTTAAGCTCAGGGGGGGGGGCGGAGGGGGGAGAGGTAGGGGGAGGGGGATGGGGGGATTTTAACATAAGAGTTGTTGAGGGTCATTGACTTGTACTGTACTTGATTGACTTGTACTGTACTTCTCTGTTGTGGATTTGAGATTGAGTTTTTTTTTGAAGAATTGATATATTGAGTGAGAGGGTGAGTGAGAGGGTGAGAGAGAGGGTGAGAGAGAGGGTGAGAGAGAGGGTGAGAGAGAGGGTGAGAGAGAGGGGAGGAGGCAAGGGAGGATATAGGACGCTAGAGGGAGAGGAGAGGCAGACGAGGGAGAGGAGGGAGGGGGTACGAGGTAGGTGAGAGAGGAAGGGCAGGAGGGAAGGAGGGAGGGGCCAGGAGGGGGCGGGGGAGGGGGCTGAGGCTCTACGTTGTAACTCAATTTCTTCAACGCAAAACAGTTTTCACATCCACTTAACAGCGGCTGTTTTTCTGACCATTGAAACACTGCCAATATAATCTCTCTCTCTCTCTCTCTCTCTCTCTCTCTCTCTCTCTCTCTCTCGTCTTGAACAATAGCTGGATAATAAGTTAGATTTAATTACAGTGAGAATCTGCTCACAATTATACCAGTTTCCACCTCCTTTGTTCTATCTAACCATGCATTCATACCTAACCTAACCTAACCTAACCTTGTCCATGAAGAAATGACTTGGGAACTTTTCACTACAAGAATGACTTTTAATTTGTCAAGCGTTCCAAACAGTTGTCAAATAATGGAGGTACATCTTTAATATTTTACAAACACAAAACTTCCTATTACCATAATAACACATACAAGGACCAACTTTATATACATACATATATACATAGCATAATAACCACTAGAATCTAAATACTTTAAATACACATACATATACATAATAGCTACTAGAACCTAATTTAAGTACTGTTTATACACAGAGCCACAGATACAACTACTAGCCCCTCCACTAACTCCTATAGAGGTGTGGCCTTACATAACACTTATCTACGGTGACAGAACTCGACAGTCATCCACAGTTAAGAGTCAAGAACTGTCAACAAAGTCTGCCGTTACCTGTTACCTTTACTAGACGGTTCATTAATTCTCTCCCCAATACAC
>NW_024754747.1:0-9245 GCF_018991925.1 Homarus americanus
TTATACTCGAGGGGACTTTGTTACACTCGATTAGGGCAGTCTGTTATACTCGACCAGGGGACTCTGTTATACTCGATCAGGGGACTTTGTCATACTCGATCAGGTGCCTTTGTTATACTCGATTAGGGGACTTTGTTGTACTCGATCAGGGGACTTTGTTATATTCGATAAGGGGATTTTGTTATACTGGATCATGGGACTTTGTTATACTCGATGAGTGGCCTTTGTTATACACGTTGAGGGGACTCTGTTATCCTCGATCAGCGGACTCTGTAATACTCGATGAGGGGACTTTGTTATACTCGAAAAGTGGCCTTTGTTATACTCTTTTAGAGGCCTTTGTTATACTCGAACAGGGGCCTTTGTTAAACTCGATCAAAGGCCTTTGTTATACTCGTTCAGGCGCCTTTGTTATATTCGATTAGGGGCCTTTGTTATACGCGACCAGGGGACTTTGTTACTACTCGATCATGGGACTTTGTTATACTCGATCAGGGGCCTTTGTTATACTCGATATGGGGCTTTTGTTATACTCGATCAGGGAACTTTGTTATACTCGATCAGGGGACTTTGTTATATTCGATGAGGGGACTTTGTTATACTCGATCATAGGACTTTGTTACACTCGATGAGGGGCCTTTGTTATACTCGATGAGGGGACTTTGCTCTACTCGATTAGGGGACTTTGTTATACTAGATCAGGGGCCTTTGTTATACTCGATCAGGGGCCTTTGTTATACTCGATCAGGGAACTTTGTTATACTCGATCAGGGGACTTTGTTATATTCGATGAGGGGACTTTGTTATACTCGATCATGGGACTTTGTTACACTCGATGAGGTGCCTTTGTTATACTCGATCATGGGATTTTGTCATACTCGATCAGGGGACTTTGTTACACTCGATGAGGGGACTTTGCTCTACTCGATTAGGGGACTTTGTTATACTCGATCAGGGGACTTTGTTATATTCGATGAGAGGACTTTGTTATACTCGATCATGGGACTTGTTGGCACTTCGATGAGGGGCCTGGTTATACTCGATGAGGGGACTTTAATTTACCCGGATCAGGGGACTTTGTTATACTCTCGATCAGGGGACTTTTGTCATATTCGATGAGGGGACTTTTGCTATACTCTATCAGGGGACTCGGTTATACCTGATCAGGGGACTCTTATACTCGATGAGGGCCTTTGTTAAACTCGATCAGAGGCCTTTGTTATACTCGATCAGGGGACTTTGTTATACTCGATCAGGGGACTTTGTTACACTCGATTAGGGCAGTCTGTTATTCTCGACCAGGGGACTCTGTTATACTCGATCAGGGGACTTTGTCATACTCGATCAGGTGCCTTTGTTATACTCGATCAGGGGACTTTGTTGTACTCGATCAGGGGACTTTGTTATATTCGATAAGGGGACTTTGTTATACTGGATCATGGGACTTTGTTATACTCGATGAGTGGCCTTTGTTATACTCGATGAGGGGACTCTGTTATCCTCGATCAGCGGACTCTGTAATACTCGATCAGGGGACTTTGTTATACTCGAAAAGTGGCCTTTGTTATACTCTTTTAGAGGCCTTTGTTATACTCGAACAGGGGCCTTTGTTAAACTCGATCAAAGGCCTTTGTTATACTCGTTCAGGCGCCTTTGTTATATTCGATTAGGGGCCTTTGTTATACTCGACCAGGGGACTTTGTTATACTCGATCATGGTACTTTGTTATACTCGATCAGGGGCCTTTGTTATACTCGATATGGGGCTTTTGTTATACTCGATCAGGGAACTTTGTTATACTCGATCAGGGGACTTTGTTATATTCGATGAGGGGACTTTGTTATACTCGATCATAGGAATTTGTTACACTCGATGAGGGGCCTTTGTTATATTCGATGAGGGGACTTTGCTCTACTCGATTAGGGGACTTTGTTATACTCGATCAGGGGCCCTTGTTATACTCGATCAGGGGCCTTTGTTATACTCGATCAGGGAACTTTGTTATACTCGATCAGGGGACTTTGTTATATTCGATGAGGGGACTTTGTTATACTCGATCATGGGACTTTGTTACACTCGATGAGGTGCCTTTGTTATACTCGATCATGGGATTTTGTCATACTTGATCAGGGGACTTTGTTACACTCGATGAGGGGACTTTGATCTACTCGATTAGGGGACTTTGTTATACTCGATCAGGGGACTTTGTTATATTCGATGAGGGAACTTTGTTATACTCGATCATCGGACTTTGTTATACTCGATCAGGGGCCTTTGTTATACTCGATCAGGTGCCTTTGTTATACTCGACCAGGGGTCTTTGTTATACTCGATCATGGGACTTTGTTATTCTCGATCAGGGGGACTTTGTTATATTCGATCCAGGGGCTTTGTTATACTCGATCAGGGAACTTTGTTACACTCGATCAGGGGCGTTTGTTATACTCGTTCAGGCGCCTTTGTTATATTCGATCAAGGGCCTTTGTTATACTCGACCAGGGGACTTTGTTATACTCGATCAGGGGCTTTTGTTAAACTCGATCAGGGGCCTTTGTTATACTCAATCAGGGGACTTTGTTATACTCGATCAGGTGACTTTGTTATACTCGATCAGGGGACTTTGTTATATTCGATGAGGGGATTTTGTTATACTCGATCATGGGACTTTGTTATACTCGATCAGGGGCCTTTGATATACTCGATCAGGGGCCTTTGTTTTACTCGATCAGGGAACGTTGTTATACTCGATCAGGGGACTTTCTTATATTCTATGAGGGGACTTTGTTATACTCGATCATGGGACTTTGTTATACTCGATCAGAGGCCTTTGTTATACTCGATCAGGGGCCTTTGTTAAACTCGATCAAAGGCCTTTGTTATACTCGTTCAGGCGCCTTTGTTATATTCGATTAGGGGCCTTTGTTATACTCGACCAGGGGGCTTTGTTACTACTCGATCATGGGACTTTGTTATACTCGATGAGGGACTTTGCTCTACTCGTTAGGGGACTTTGGTATGTCTCGATCAGGGGACTGTTATATTCGATGGGGACTTTGTTATACTCGATCAGGGGACTTTGTTATATACTCGATCAGGGGACTTTGTTATATTCGATGAGGGACTTTGTTATACTCGATCAGGGGACTTTGTTATTCTCGACCAGGGGACTTTGTTATACTCGACCAGAGGCCTTTGTTATACTCGGTCAGGGGACTCTGTTATACTCGATCAGGGGACTTTGTCATACTCGATCAGGTGCCTTTGTTATACTCGATCAGGGGACTTTGTTGTACTCGATCAGGGGACTTTGTTATATTCGATAAGGGGACTTTGTTATACTGGATCATGGGACTTTGTTATACTCGATGAGTGGCCTTTGTTATACTCGATGAGGGGACTTTCTTATACTCGTTCACGGGATTTTGTTATACTCGATCAGGGGACTTTGTTATATTCTATGAGGGGGCTTTGTTATACTCGATCAGGCGAATTTGTTATACTCGATCAGGGGACTTTGTTATACACGATCAGGGGACTTTGTTATACTCGATGAGGGGCCTTTGTTAAACTCGATCAGAGGCCTTTGTTATACTCGATCAGGGGACTTTGTTATACTCGATCAGGGGACTTTGTTACACTCGATTAGGGCAGTGTGATATACTCGACCAGGGGACTCTGTTATACTCGATCAGGGGACTTTGTCATACTCGATCAGGTGCCTTTGTTATACTCGATCAGGGGACTTTGTTGTACTCGATCAGGGGACTTTGTTATATTCGATAAGGGGACTTTGTTATACTGGATCATGGGACTTTGTTATACTCGATGAGTGGCCTTTGTTATACTCGATGAGGGGATTCTGTTATCCTCGATCAACGGACTCTGTAATACTCGATCAGGGGACTTTGTTATACTCGAAAAGTGGCCTTTGTTATACTCTTTTAGAGGCCTTTGTTATACTCGAACAGGGGCCTTTGTTAAACTCGATCAAAGGCCTTTGTTATACTCGTTCAGGCGCCTTTGTTATATTCGATTAGGAGCCTTTGTTATACTCGACCAGGGGATTTTGTTATACACGATCATGGGACTTTGTTATACTCGATCAGGGGCCTTTGTTTTACTCGATATGGGGCCTTTGTTATACTCGATCAGGGAACTTTGTTATACTCGATCAAGGGACTTTGTTATATTCGATGAGGGGACTTTGTTATACTCGATCATAGGACTTTGTTACACTCGATGAGGGGCCTTTGTTATACTCGATGAGGGGACTTTGCTCTTCTCGATTAGGGGACTTTGTTATACTCGATCAGGGGCCTTTGTTATACTCGATCAGGGGCCATTGTTATACTCGATCAGGGAACTTTGTTATACTCGATCAGGGGACTTTGTTATATTCGATGAGGGGACTTTGTTATACTCGATCATGGGACTTTGTTACACTCGATGAGGTGCCTTTGTTAAACTCGATCATGGGACTTTGTCATACTCGATCAGGGGACTTTATTACACTCGATGAGGGGACTTTGCTCTACTCGATTAGGGGACTTTGTTATACTCGACCAGGAGACTTTGTTATACTCGATCATGGGACTTTGTTATACTCGATCAGGGGCCTTTGTTATACTCGATATGGGGCTTTTGTTATACTCGATCAGGGAACTTTGTTATACTCGATCAGGAGACTTTGTTATATTCGATGAGGGGACTTTGTTATACTCGATCATAGGACTTTGTTACACTCGATGAGGGGCCTTTGTTATACTCGATGAGGGGACTTTGCTCTACTCGATTAGGGGACTTTGTTATACTAGATCAGGGGCCTTTGTTATACTCGATCAGGGGCCTTTGTTATACTCGATCAGGGAACTTTGTTATACTCGATCAGGGGACTTTGTTATATTCGATGAGGGGACTTTGTTATACTCGATCATGGGACTTTGTTACACTCGATGAGGGGCCTTTGTTATACTCGATCATGGGACTTTGTTATACTCGATCAGGGGACTTTCTTACACTCGATGATGGGACTTTGCTCTACTCGATTAGGGGTCTTTGTTATACTCGATTAGGGGACTTTGTTATATTCGATGAGGGGACTTTGTTATACTCGATCATCGGACTTTGTTATACTCGATCAGGGGCCTTTGTTATACTCGATCAGGGGCCTTTGTTATACTCGACCAGGGGTCTTTGTTATACTCGATCAAGGGGACTTTGTTATTCTCGATCAGGTGGACTATGTTATATTCGATCCAGGGGCTTTGTTATACTCGATCAGGGAACTTTGTTATACTCGATCAGGGGCCTTTGTTATACTCGTTCAGGCGCCTTTGTTATATTCGATAAGGGGCCTTTGTTATACTCGACCAGGGGACTTTGTTATACTCGATCAGGGTCTTTTGTTAAACTCGATCAGGGGCCTTTGTTATACTCAATCAGGGGACTTCGTTATACTCGATTAGGGGACTTTGTTATACTCGATCAGGGGACTTAGTTAGATTCGATGAGGGGATTTTGTTATACTCGATCAGGGACTTGTTATACTCGATTAGGGGACTTTGTTATACTCGATCAGGGGACTTAGTTAGATTCGATGAGGGGATTTTGTTATACTCGATCATGGGACTTTGTTATACTCGATCAGGGGCCTTTGATATACTCGATCAGGTGCCTTTGTTTTACTCGGAGGAACTTTGTTATACTCGATCAGAGGGACTTTGTCATATTCGATGAGACTTTGTTATACTCGATCATGGTACTTTGTTATACTCGATCAGGGGCCTTTGTTATACTCGATATGGGGCTTTTGTTATACTCGATCAGGGAACTTTGTTATACTCGATCAGGGGACTTTGTTATATTCGATGAGGGGACTTTGTTATACTCGATCATAGGAATTTGTTACACTCGATGAGGGGCCTTTGTTATATTCGATGAGGGGACTTTGCTCTACTCGATTAGGGGACTTTGTTATACTCGATCAGGGGCCCTTGTTATACTCGATCAGGGGCCTTTGTTATACTCGATCAGGGAACTTTGTTATACTCGATCAGGGGACTTTGTTATATTCGATGAGGGGACTTTGTTATACTCGATCATGGGACTTTGTTACACTCGATGAGGTGCCTTTGATATACTCGATCATGGGATTTTGTCATACTCTATCAGGGGACTTTGTTACACTCGATGAGGGGACTTTGCTCTACTCGATTAGGGGACTTTGTTACACTCGATCAGGGGACTTTGTTATATTCGATGAGGGGACTTTGTTATACTCGATCATCGGACTTTGTTATACTCGATCAGGGGCCTTTGTTATACTCGATCAGGTGCCTTTGTTATACTCGACCAGGGGTCTTTGTTATACTCGATCATGGGACTTTGTTATTCTCGATCAGGGGACTTGCTATACTCGATCAGGGAACGCTGTTATATTCGATCAGGGGCCTTTGTTATACTTTCGACCAGGGGACTTTGTTATATACTCGATCAGGGCTTTTGTTAAACTCGATTAGGGGCCTTTGTTATATACTCCAATCAGGGGACTTTGTTATACTCGATCAGGAGACTTTTGTTATACTCGATCAGGGACTTTGTTATACTCGATCAGGGGACTTTGTTATACTCGATCAGGGACTTTCTTATATTATTCTGGGGAGTTTGTTATACTCGATCAGGGTACTTTGCTATACTCGATCAGGGGCCTTTGATATACTCGATTTGGGGACTTTGTTATACTCGATCAAGGAACTTTGTTATACTCGATGAGGAGACTTTGTTATACTCGACAAGGGGGCTTTGATAACTCGATCAGGGGACTTTTTATATTTGATCAGGGGTCTTTGTTATACTCGATCATTGGGGCATTGTTATACTCGATCAGGGGCCTTTGTTATACTCGATCAGGGGACTTTGTTATATCGATGAGGGGACTTTGTTATACTCGATCATGGGACTTTGTGACACTCGATGAGGGGCCTTTGTTATACTCGATGAGGGAACTTTGCTCTACTCGATTAGGGGACCTTGGTATACTCGATCAGGGGACTTTGTTATATTCGATGAGGGGACTTTGTTATACTCGATCATGGGACTTTGTTATACCCGATCAGGGGCCTTTGTTATACTCGATCAGGGGCCTTTGTTATACTCGACCAGGGGTCTTTGTTATTCTCGATCAGTGGCCTTTTTTATACTTGATCAGGGGGTTTGTTATACTCGATCAGGGGACTTTGTTATTCTCGATCAGGGGGACTTTGTTATATTCGATCCAGGGGCTTTGTTATACTCGATCAGGGAACTTTGTTATACTCGATCAGGGGCCTTTGTTATACTCGTTCAGGCGCCTTTGTTATATTCGATCAGGGGCCTTTGTTATACTCGACCAGGGAACTTTGTTATACTCGATCAGGGGCTTTTGTTAAACTCGATCAGGGGCCTTTGTTATACTCAATCAGGGAACTTTGTTATACTCGATCAGGCGAATTTGTTATACTCGATCAGGGGACTTTGTTATACTCGATCAGGGGACTTTGTTGTACTCGATCAGGGGACTTTGTTACACTCGATTAGGGCAGTCTGTTATACTCGACCAGGGGACTCTGTTATACTCGATCAGGGGACTTTGTCATACTCGATCAGGTGCCTTTGTTATACTCGATGAGTGGCCTTTGTTATACTCGATGAGGGGACTCTGTTATCCTCGATCAGCGGACTCTGTAATACTCGATCAGGGGACTTTGTTATACCCGATCAGGGGACTTTGTTATATTCGATGAGGGGACTTTGTTATACTCGATCATGGGACTTTGTTACACTCGATGAGGGGACTTTGCTCTACTCGATTAGGGGACTTTGTTATTCTTGATCAGGGGACTTTGTTATATATTCGATGAGGGACTTTGTTATACTCGATCATCGGACTTCATTATACTCGTCAAGGGCCTTTGTTATACTCGATCAGGGGCCTTTGTTGTCTCGACAGGGGTCTTTGTTATACTCGATCATGGGACTTTGTTGTTTCTCGATCAGGGGACTTTGTTGCATATTATTCGATCCAGGGCTTTGTTATACTCGATCAGGGAACTTTGTTATATCTTTTTCGATCAGGGCGTTGTTATCACTCGTTCGAGCGCCTTTGTTATATTCGATCAGGGCCTTTGTTATACTCGACCAGGGACTTTGGTATATACTCGATCAGGGGCTTTGTTAAACTCGATGAGGGGCCTTTGTTATACTCGATGAGCGGACTTTGCTCTATTCGATTAGGGGACTTTGCTATACTCGATCAGGGGCCTTTGTTATACTCGATCAGGGGCCTTTGTTATACTCGATCAGGGGACTTTGTTATATTCGATGAGGGGACTTTGTTATACTCGATCATGGGACTTTGTTTCACTCGATGAGGTGCCATTGTTATACCCGATCATGGGACTTTGTCATACTCGATCAGGGGAATTTGTTACACTCGATGAGGGGACTTTGCTCTACTCGATTAGGGGACTTTGTTATACTCGACCAGGGGACTTTGTTATACTCGATCATGGGACTTTGTTATACTCGATCAGGGGCCTTTGTTATACTCGATATGGGGCATTTGTTATACTCGATTAGGGAACTTTGTTATACTCGATCAGGGGAATTTGTTATATTCGATGAGGGGACTTTGTTATACTCGATCATAGGACTTTGTTACACTCGATGAGGGGCCTTTGTTATACTCGATGAGGGGACTTTGCTCTACTCGATTAGGGGACTTTGTTATACTAGATCAGGGGCCTTTGTTATACTCGATCAGGGGCCTTTGTTATACTCGATCAGGGAACTTTGTTATACTCGATCAGGGGACTTTGTTATATTCGATGAGGGGACTTTGTTATACTCGATCATGGGAGTTTGTTACACTCGATGAGGTGCCTTTGTTATACTCGATCATGGGATTTTGTCATACTCGATCAGGGGACTTTGTTACACTCGATGAGGGGACTTTGCTCTACTCGATTAGGGGACTTTGTTATACTCGATCAGGGGACTTTGTTATATTCGATGAGGGGACTTTGTTATACTCGATCATCGTACTTTGTTATACTCGATCAGGGGCCTTTGTTATACTCGATCAGGTGCCTTTGTTATACTCGACCAGGGGTCTTTGTTATACTCGATCATGGGACTTTGTTATTCTCGATCAGGGGGACTTTGTTATATTCGATCCAGGGGCTTTGTTATACTCGATCAGGGAACTT
>NW_024754748.1:0-16392 GCF_018991925.1 Homarus americanus
CCTGGATATAGTAATTGCTTATTTCGGATTGCGAAAAATTAAATATGTTTTAATAATGCTTGTTAAACTTGTTTTATCATAGAATAATGAAGAAAATGTTTTGTACATCAACATACTAAAATACAATATTAGTTTTTTTTTACGACAAGAAGAGGCTTGGCTGTTCTATTTCTCGCTTTATGGAAGAGATGCAGCTTTTGTCTTCTTACAACTTTTCAAGTAATTTGTACCAAAATAGAAGATTTTTATTGTCCACATTTAGGGTATATTTTTTTTTATGACTGAATAAACTTGCAGATAGACCTTATTAATGTGGTATAGCTGTAAATAGCCTTCAGTAATGAAATCCAAATATGAGGTCAAGTGAACATTTTTGCTTAGACTCCGCCTTTGTTAGGACCAAGTTATAACAAGTTATTCTGCCAAGTATCCAATAAGTACCCATGACTCAGAGTTAAATAATACCTAACCTAATCTAAATTCATCAAACTTAATAAAAAAAGTGGGGCAAAAAATAAGTGGTAAAGAAATTTTTTTCTCAGAAAAAGAATTATATTCAGAGGTTTTTTATCCGATACCTTCAGTCGTGATTATTTTGATGCAAAATTAGTAAAATGTATTTAACCCTAACACTACCTCACCTTACCTAATCTTACCTTACCTTATCTAACCTAACCTAATGTTACCTAACCTAACCAAGCCGCAACGCTCATGACACAATTGAGTTCTCTAGAAAGTTTTAATTTCATTTCTTTTTTTAAAAATACATTTGCAGAGACAACAAACTTTTGATAATTATTTCTCCAACATATCTATAAATCTGTTGATGATATATAAATTTAGGATAGGTTAGGTTTGGTGTGATTAGGATAGGTTAGGCTAGTTTAGGATAGTCTAAGTTGGCTTAGGAAAGGCTAAGTTAGGTTACGATACACTAGGTTAGGTTTTAATCTGCATGATATTTTTACTGAACTTTTAAACGATGTTATAATCCTGGCAGCAGGGTATCGATCACGAAAATAACACTTTGGTAGTTATAACATTTGATAAAGTTTATTATTACTGTAACATGAAACAAATCACTATAGCTGTACTTATCAATCCAGTAGTAAATCTGTATTATCTTTGACCATCGCTCATTGGCCAGCTTATCTCTGCACTGTTCTCTGATATAATAAAGTATTGGTGAATGGGAATATTAATCATTTGTGAGTCACTTACTATAAAGGAAACTGTAACGGATTCTATGGACAGTTGGGAATATTTTCACGGAATAAGTCGGAGTAACTCCCCTCTTGCCCAAAAGCGATCCAAGGAGTTAATTCACAGAGCGAAAATCTAGACGAGTCTTCCTTGTTTGTTTTAGGTCATAACAACGAAAAGTTTAATAATGTTTGTTACAATGATTCAGGTTTTACTGTAATTCTTCTTTTTTATATTTTTAGTATTTTGTAGATTTTTTTCACCCAGTTCCTTTCTTGTTTAGATTCATTATTGCAATTATTTTTATTACAGAGTTGAATTAAAAGTTTATATCTAAGTATTTTACAGCTTCACAAATACTTTTATAAAATGTTGATACACACAGTGGACAGTTTTAGTTCTTTCTTGTAATACCTCAGTATTACTCTGTTAAATTCTTACCATTTACACCTGACCATTTATTTATTTATTTTACAAATTGTTTAAAGAGAGAACATCACCAGCAGGATACAGATGATGAAGTAAATAGAAGTTTGTAACCTAACCCTACCCCCCACTGCTACCCCTCCCTCTTGTCCCACATTCTTACTCGTCACTCCTACCCCTTCCTCCTACCCCTTACTCCCACCCCTTAATCCCACCCCTTATTCCCACCCCTTATTCCCACCCCTTGCTCCCACCCCTTCCTTCTACCCCTTACTTCTACCCCTTACTCCTACCCCTTACTTCTACCCCTTACTTCTACCCCTTACTCCTACCACTTACTCCTACCACTTACTCATACCCCTTACTCCCACCCCTTGCTTCCACCCCAGCCCCACCCTTACTCATGCCTGCTCCTGCCTACCTGCCTGCCACCTCCTCCCACATGCTCCTACCCCTTCTCCCACCCTTAATCCCTTGTCGTCCCACCTTACTTCCGCCTCCCACCCCTCCCACCTTACTCCACCCTTACTCCTACCCTTACTCCTTGCCTCCCCACCTTACTCCCCCATACTCCACGCCTCCCTCCTTTCCCACCTTGCTCCCACCCCTGCCACCCCTTTACCCCTTACTCCACACCCTTACTCACCCCTAACTCCCACCCACCTCCCTTGCCTCCCATGCCTTGCCACCCCTTCTCCCCACCCTCCCACACCTCCCACCTTACTCTACCTCTCCCTACCCCTTACTCCACACCTCCCACCCTTACTCCCTTCTCCCACCCCTGCCTCCCACCGCCTCCCACCTGCCTCCACCTGCCTCCCCTGCCCTCCCCACTACTCCCACCTCCCACCTTGCTCCCACCGCCCTACTCCGCCTTCTCCCACTTGCCTCACCCCTTCTCCACCCCCTTACTCCCACCCCTTACTCCCACCCCTTACTCCTACCCCTTACTCCCACCCCTTACTCCCACCCTTACTCCCACGCCTTACTCCCACCCCTTACTCCCACCCCTTACTCCCACCCCTTACTCCCACGCCTTACTCCCACCCTTCACTCCTACCCTTCGCTTCTACCCCCACTGTTACCCAACACTACGCTGGTAATTGAAGACATCATACATTTGTTCACTTAGACACCACTTATTATTCAGGACCTAATGGCTATAATATCAGAGTCATTATTCTTAACTCAACTTTATATATATATCAATTGTCAAAACCTTCACCACAAGAAAGAAAAGAACAGTCGGGTATGGCAGAAAATGTAATAAACGAACATGGAGTAAGACATCAAGCTCCATATTGTAAACAAGATCATCGTCATTGTTTATTTATTGCGAGGAAAAATATTGTTCGCAATATAATTATAAAAACCTTCTGTAATTCATTCTCTTCATTACACTAAAAGGTAATGAAGTATATAAAAAAAATAGTTTATAAATTACTAAAATAAAAATACGTATAAAAAAGTAAAATAACATCTATTGATGGAATAGAAAAGAATTATATCGTAAGTGGGTAAAAGATTTCTTGGGTAGGTTTTAGAATACAATAACTGTTTTCTGCATTACACTGATGGTTCCAAGTCAGAAATTATCCTTAAGTTTTGTGAATCAGTATTTACAGTTTTTCTTAAAGGGTGACTTAAGTTACGGTCACACGATCCCTTTGATGAGCAATTAATTTGGAGCAAGAAATTACGAGTAATTTCTTCCAAATGTGGTCACACGAGTGGCTCTTGGTTCAGTTACAACAGCAAGAAAAAAAAGTTAACGCCGCTGTGCGAGTAGAAGGGAGACGGAACATCACAACAACAATGCAGACGACGCAGCAGCTATCCTTGGTATTATTGTTATTATTAAAAAGAAATGAGAGAAAGCGAAGAAAAACTATTGGGGACTTGTAAGTGGCTGGCGAGGAGGAGTGTTTAATATAGACTGGTTCAACTATCGTAGTTACAGTAGGGAGGGTTGTTAGTGTGTGGAGAATGACCGGCTGTATGGGCTTGTGTTTTGTAAACAAACACGCCAAAACACCACCCAAATAATAAACTCAGTGTGTCGTAAAAAACTGTTTGTGCATTTTATACATAATGTTATTGATCTATGTTATATATAGCCAAGGTAAATACTCGATAAATAAGCTTCGTGTCATTAAATATAGTATTAACCGGGTTTTGAACCGATAATCTTGCTCGAAATAGTCAAGAAATTGACTATCACGATTGTCAATAAAAATGCTTCAAAAACTTGCTCGAATTTCTCGAAAATTGCTCGAAATAACTTTCCGGCAAGAAATTGCTAAAAAAAAATGCGCCCATGTGACCAATGCTTTAAGAATTGTATGATATCCTCATGGCAATGGAAACACACACACACACACACACTCACCCCATACACAGTCACACACTCACCATGCACAATCACACACACCCATACACACACCGTACATGCACAAACCATACACACACATGCACACACACACACACACACACACACACCATACATA
Source organism: Homarus americanus (assembly GCF_018991925.1). Taxonomy (NCBI): domain Eukaryota; kingdom Metazoa; phylum Arthropoda; class Malacostraca; order Decapoda; family Nephropidae; genus Homarus; species Homarus americanus. Next base: position 4,137 of record NW_024754748.1, read on the forward strand.
CACACACCATACACATACACACACCATACACACATACACACACACACACACACACACCATGCACACACCATACAAACAAACAAACACACACCAAATACACACACACACACACACACAATGCACACACACACACCATGCACACTCACACACACACACACCATGCACACTCACACCATGCACACACACACACTAATTGTTTTAATTTAGTTCTTGGAACTCTTAAGTGGCAGCGCTTGATGTAAACACTTCTTGGCATTTTCTGTTTATCTAGTAGCAGGTATACACACAGATGTAATATGAGAAAATATATTATGAATTCTGTCCAGGGAAGTGTTGTGAATATGACCTTGAGATAACACTTGTGTTAAGTGTGAATTTTCCTGTCTAGTGATATGTCCAACTACTACTCTGGGCCGCGAGACAGTGGTAGTGATTACAGATTGCCCACGAGGGGGCTAGTTTATTGGGCACCCCCTTACATCCTGTGCAAGGTGAAGCGCAGAAGCGTTTACAGTGCCCAACTGGGAAGCATGCGGAGTTCATGCTTGCCTTTATGACTCATGCATTAAGGGCGTAAAAGGCCTGAAGGGTCATGGGTTTTGTCAGCAAGTTACATAAATTGACAATGATGAGTGTGTGGGGGGAAAATTCCCGGTACAATTTATCTGTTTATGGCAAAGTGTGGCAGGTCCCTATTAATGTGAGCGGTGTTTACTGAATCAGCTGACCCTGGCTCGACCTTTTGAGAGACGCAAGCCAAGTGATCTAAGAGTCGTGAATAACATGGTGAATTACTTGGTGTTATTCATTTGGGTGAATATTTGTATAAATCAAAGGTGCTGTCACACACACACACACACACACACACACACCACGTGGCACACCACCAACACACAGTTTCTGAGAAGGAGTTTGAGATTGTATTTAACGAAGTCTTAACTGGGAAAATGTTGTATGGCTTTTGTTATGGTGTAAGTTCTGGCGTGAACATTAAGACTATTTTCATAATTTTTTGTAACTAATATTTTTATCTGCCTGGTACAATTATTTATTAATTTGTATTGTAAGTTATGTCTTGATAGTCGATGTAATGTAACAATTTATTTTTTGTGTTAATGTTCATATAGATTGGTTCAGTGTTGCGGCTCTGACTCGTCAACGATGTTAATAAGCTCTTGAGTACATACTACTGGTGAAACTATGTTATATTAACAACACGACAGACAAGTACTATAATACCTTAACATTTAACAATAATTCAGCCTTAATTTAATTTTTTCACCAACTTAAGACACATAACCCAGAAGGAAGTAAGACGGGCAACATAACGCGGGATATCGTGGCTTCACTAAGTGCAAATTATGGAACTTGAGGTAACACATTATGGGAAAATGCGAGCCCTGCTAAGTGGTTCTCCTCAACATGGACGCAAACATCAGATGGACAAAGAAACAGAAGAACCCCGGATATACATTCATTTCTTCTACAAAAAAGTTACGTAAACGAGCGTTAAATACGTTTAAGTAATCACAGTTTACGAAGCTGAAGTCGAGATATTAGAAGATGAAGAAGACTTTAGCATATCAGTATACCCCACGACCGGCGCCAGGATGTTAAGTGTGCCATCAGGGTATATTAGCGCTGAGAGACGGGTGCTATCGTGGTATATTAGCATACCTTCACCCTGAATGGTATATCAAAAAGTACAGGATTTACTTCACAGATATTTAGTTATATCTATCGGTATATTATATAAATTATATCAATATATCTGTATATACCAAATATGGCATCAGAGTATATCACCGTTTGCCATCATATTCTCTAAATAACCTCAAAGTATACCCCCGAATGTTTAATATCATACACTATAAATGACACTGTAGTATGTTAGTATATAATCAGGGTATAACATACATAATATCAGCATTGTTTAGAATATCATATATATTAAGCGTGAGGAATGGATGTATATGATTCAATATATCACAGTTACATAAAGCGGTATGTCAGCTCATCAGCATATCACTAGAATGACATCAGAGTATAGGACACTATACTCCAATAAATACTATCAGGTATCTAAGTATATCAGGGTAATCACTGAGAAGTGTCAGAACATATCAGCATATTCCTTGACTGGTAACAAAGCATATCAACATACTCAAAGTATAATCAATGTCTCAGGAATAAACAAGCCAGTGACAGCAGCATATATTTCTGAAAATCAGCTGTGAAATATGTTCAGAACAGCCCAAAGTATACTATAATACTAAGCAACATTTGAAATATACCAGTATACTTCTTAACAGTCAGGGAAAAAATCATTATACAGATTAGTGTCCTCGAAGCAGATCAACTTGTCTCCTGCTTTCTGGGGACCCATTAGTGGCATATCAGTATATCCAAAGAGACACATCGGAGTACATTACCATATATCCCAAGTACCATGAAGGGATATCAACATACCTGAGTATATTAACTAGCTCTCATAGTCTTCCACTCTCTCTTAGATCCATCAGAATATGTCAGCATATCACCCTATCTTCTGAAGGTCCAGTTTACCTTGTTCCGAAAGTATGTCGAAGCATACTAACAGATCCCTGAATGCCTTGAGAACATATCAGTATACTTCTAGGTTAATTCATATCATATCAGTATATCCCCTGAATCTAAGGTATAGCTAACCTCAAATTATTATTAGAGTATGTTAACATATTCCCTTAGAAGCATACCAGCATATCTCTTATGTCATTACAGTCAACAAGTATACGCTCAGAGATAGATGCAAGCATATCAGGGTATATTAGCATACCCTGTAAGAGAGATATGAGCCTAGCTACATAACCAAGTATATCAGCATACCCCATATGCTCTTATAGTACATCAGCACACCCTCTGAGAGACAGAACCATACCAACATATCAGAACATATTAGTATATCCTTTAGAGTGATATGAACATAATGGCATATCAGATGACAAGAGTATATCAGCATAGTCTTTGAGGAGCATATCAGGCCAACCTAGCATAAGCTCTTTAAGATAGATGGGAGCATATCTTAAATAGACTGGAACATACCAGAGCATATTAGCATATTAGCATATTAGCAAGGTGAGGAGGAGGAGGAGGAGGCAGGTGTCCACCGACCAGGTATGCCGATAGTCTGGTGATAATGTGGGTAAAACTGGTGTGTGTGTGTGTGTGTGTGTGTGTGTTCGTTCTCATGTTTATTTCTTGTAAGGTATGTGTCACCTAGCCGGCCATTTTGTGTACATTTTTCGGTCGCTCTAAAATACCATTAAAACAATATTGAGTATAAACGTTTGGCTCAACTGATGATCTCAAACATGTCCCAACTTTTTTTTGCCTCAACTCCACATTCTGTAACTCATTTAGGTAGATGTCCCTCACTACACATACACTGGACTATGTGTAATGTTGCAGCTAATGTGTTATCAAGATATTGCACATTATAAGTTCATGTGTGGTCATTATTATATCAAGCGGAGGAATTTTAAAGAGCTATTACACCACCTGTATCATTAGTTGTCGCCAGGTGAAGGAATGTTTAGGTAGATTATATTTTATTTACTGTAATTAAAGTTTCAATACCTAAGACGTTCCACTATAAGAGTCTTTCAACCTCAGGTAAGGTCTTAAGACTTTCTACTCTAGGTCTTACACCCTGGAGTACCTGTATCGTCCACTTAGGTAATTTACTCCACAAGGAACTACAAGTTACACCTTGATGTAATACTTCATTTATTGCCAAACTTTATAGGGAAATATTTTTTCACAAAGAATTTCAAGTTACAATTTCACATAACAAGTCACATTACAAACGTTCCTTCGGCTTACAGTTAAACTTTGCAATGTCAAGATATTTTTTCACTGCAGAGGAAAGTATGCGTCATCATCACCACACACACACACACAAAGACAAAACTCCTGTATCCAGATTCTCAAAAGTTTATGAATTAAATTCTTCCCTAAAATTAAACAGACAATACATCTATTTATCATAGAGTATGTGAACAATATCGACGCCATATTGGTTACCATCTTTGAGTTATATAATTAGTTAGCTTCATAGTGTTAATTATTTAGTTAAAAAGGAAAAATAATCTACTAGTGTGTGTTGTGACCAAAATATATCAACATTGTATTTACTTTCTCCTCCAGGGGGCACTAAGTCTAGAAAAATGACACAATTGACATCTACATAGTGTGACTGATCAAGGGTAGATATTGGCTACCTTTTGTGTTACTTTGAGGTCGTAAGAACACACAGAGCTGCTCTTAAGGATGTTTACCACAATACACCTCAACCAGTTTCTCATTCACTAAGGTCAAACAATAAATCTGGTTCACAAGATACACATGCATTTTATTAGAATACAATAATCAATTACTGTATTATTGTATTGAAGCTGATAATCTTATGAATTGTTAGATGTGTTCTTAAGCCGCGAAGGTAAAGCAAAAGGTATTCAATATCTGCCTTGGTTGGCGATGATCTGTAAGCGATTAGCAAGTCCTCCTCCTCCTGCTCTCGATAGGTAAGAAGGCCTCACCTAGCCAAAGTGATAATTAAGATAGATTACTTACCAAAATTAACCCTCCAAAGCTTAACACAACTTCAATAGTTAACCTAGCAGCTACTTGGAAGTTAAGTTAGGTTAAGGTTAAATTGGGTAGGGTAGGGAGTGAGGGTAAGGGTGGGGAGTGAGGGTGAGGTAGGGTAGGTCAGGTCAGGTCAGGTCAGGCAGTGCCAGTGTAGTTAATCTTGAGGTTAAATAAACTAGAGGCTAATCTTCACATGAGCCAGTAAGACACTTTGACGGAGGCGGTTACGTACAACAGGAAAGCTCTGATAACATATAATGTACAGTATATACCGTTTATGTTGCGTCAGCAGCTCTATACACCACTTATTGACTTACTCATTCACTGCCGTAGAAATATTTACTTCTCTAACAGTTTTCTATATGGTTCCCAGTCATTATAATACGACCTTGTAAAATCAAATGATCTAAATTAAACTATACTTATCCAAATTAAACTTATTAGCTAACAAATCCTTCTAAAACACGATATATGCAAATCAAAAGTTCTAAATTCAACTTAACTTATCGTAATATAACTATTATAACTAAACCATTTTAATTAAGCCTAACCTAAACACCTCAAGTGCCACAAACAGAAGGAAAAAACACCTTTAATATTATAAGTGTAAGGCCCCTATAACCCACTAACTCCAGGTAATGCATCTATTAATCTCTACACGTTAGAAGCTCTCTTGTGGCTATGATCGTTACCCACTGCTGGAGAACATTTGTACTTCTATAATTACCCTGGAGAAACAATGCACCAATTTACGATTTATTTATTTTATTTTTCATTTATTTTTTATTCTTGGTCCATGCTGTAAACATCGCCCGCTTGTGAGTCCCGTCAGCCATTTTGTTCTAACTTTCGGGGATTCTAAAATAAGCTATAAATAAATAAATAAATAAATAAATAAAACAAGCATCTTTTGTTTTTCTAACCCATGACCTGTGAGTCTTCATTATATACTTCAACATTACTGTAAACTAAGGCTAGAGAGGGTGTGTACAGTACTAGTGGAGTCAAGACGAGAAGGTATTTCAAATCCATAAAGGGTTTTACAAGTGGAGAGTCTTACAAGTTGAGGGTCTTACAGGTGGAGAGTCTTACAAGTGGAGGGTCTTACAGGTGGAGGATTTTAATAAGGATAAATACAGCAAGTCTTACAGTTGAATCAGCCAAGTCGAGGAAAACTCTTAAGAGTCATGTAACTTCTACCTGGTGTTACCTGTAACCAAGCTAAGGTATATGTAAGAAGAATATTATCTCGTTACTATCCATTCTTCTTCCACTATCCTGCGAGGTGGTGTATTAATAAGCACAGATACTCATGATAAAGAAGGAATAATGAAAAAGACGCAAGATACCTATAAAATGCGACAGAATATACCCACACATCCGTAATCCTAACCCATCCCAACCCAACCCAACCCTATCCTACCCCCAGCTTCACCACAGTACACAAAGTCATTCTTGGTATCAGAATGACGCCTAAACACCCTGTATCGCCTAAGACACATTTGAATCGGATGGTTCGTTGACGGTTTTATTTCTTCGGTATAAACCAAAGAAGCAATTAGTTCGTGGGAACAGTGAGTCAAAATACTTCACATCAGCTTCGTTTACGACCTCCAGCTGATATTTACTTCTGTTGTCTATATCAATCACATTTTATAATGAAAACAAAAATATGGTTAGTTGCTTAAAAATGAAAAAAACATCATACTTAGATACTTAAGAGTGAGGAAAAAAGATACTTAAGATACTTAAAAATAAAAACACTCTTTGATACTTAAATTAGGACAAAATAAACGGACATAAAGATTTAACTATGAGCGGTGGATATTACGACATGTACCGGCTATCAATACAGAGGCGCTATTTAGCCGTGAAGTTCTCTCAGAAACTCAACAAGACAATATGTGGTCACGTAAAAATTTCAGGTTAATTTTAACACCATCCGTCATTTTAAACCTTGGCACCAGTAGATTAAGAAAATATATGGTGATATTTTTTCTGATGGGATAAAGGTCGTATTTGTCCAGAGAAGTAAGAGAGGAAAAAAATCACTTGAGAGGCATGACGCACAGAGTGTCTAAGGTGATAAAAGATCATATACTACCATTTGGGTTTTCAAATTAAGTTCATTACATAAAATGTCAAACTCATAAAGATTACAAAAGAACAGAACATCATGAGCTCTCTACAGCTATTGTCAGCCGTCAATATGCTGATGTACAGAAGCTACACAATGTTATTGGTGGCTGTAATCCCAGGAAAATGATGCTCTTTTAAACTTGGTAACTGGAGCTGTAATGCCAGAAAATGCCACATATGACAATCTATGTGCATATGAAGTTGGAAGACAAAATTATGAAAATTTTGTCAAGAAACGTATTGTTGGTCCATTGAGCATCTGGGAAAAGATGTCCAAGGTTAATCTTCTGTCGTGGAAAGCAGCAAATAAGACTTCAACCATCAAAGTGCTATCACAAGTTATAGAACTTAAGCAGGACATACAGTATATGCATCACAGAAGGGCAGCACTGTACATATCAAGTCACCAGACACTGATGTGTTTGGCATATTAAAGCAGCCTCAACTTGGAGAAAATACAAAGTATGAAAACGAACTGGTGAAACGACGACACATTAGGTGAAGGCACACGGTTTCCATGCCTTCACAGAGATCTGACTGCATTGGAAAATTTGTTGGCAAAGGAAAGAAAGCATGTTGGAGCACTTTGATGAAATCTAACACAAAAGTCCTAGATGCATTCAAGATGCTGAGTAGACCAAATGCCCTCCAGCAGACATGTTTATTGGTCTAAAGGAATTTGTATTTAAGCTCTACTGTCCACGAATGACTTTCACTAAACTGTCATAACTTAGATGGCATCTCTTCAAGAAAACGCAGGCAGAAGCTAGAGAACTACCAGCGACTGCAGCAACTCTAAAGTATCATATAATGAGAGGAAGGTATCAAGCTCTTCTGTGGTCTTGTGATGCAGACAGTGAAATGCTTTCACAATTAGAGCATGGCTGGAAGATTGACAATGACTGTTTCTCCTAGTAATATCAGACCAACCACCAGCTCCAGAAGCAATCACAGAACTTGTTAAATGTGGATGTGGCGTCAGGAAATGTGGATCATTATCATATTTCCATACAGAAAGAATCAGAAAGAATAGCATGACATGCACCGAGATGTGTAACTGTCAAGCAGATGATGAAAAATGCCTAAACAAGGTGAAGGAATCTGTTGTACACAGAAGACTCTGATGACGAGGACTGAAGCAATGTCGTAAATAATAACTTGTGACTTGTTTACACATGATGTATAACACTACAAACTTTTAATAAATATAAAACGGTGGTTCTAAGCTTTTCAGATAATGGTAATATGTATATGTTTAATTTCCAGTATTTGTCTTTAGCAAATAATTTTACTTACTACAATCTCTTCTTTGCCAGAGACAGGATGACATATATGAGCAGCCATGTTTGTAACACACTTATGATATTATAACAGCATTCATGATATATTATGTTAAATTGTAATCATATAATACTACATGTTCATAGGTTATTAGTCATGTTTTAAGTTAATTAGGACTTAATGGTAATACATCTGTGGTTCATTACACCGCTCTTTAATAAAACTTCTTTAAAGGCATAAAACTTATAATAAACCGTTCAGAAAAAATGACACCACAGTTCCTTAACATAGTTTATAAGGATTATTATAATGTATGGTGTCAAAAATTAACATGAAATTTTCACGGGATTACTTAAGCTCCTACACTAAAACCTGCCGACCTAACCTAACCTTTTTTACCCACCTCTACCTACTTACCTAACCTGACATAATCTAACCTAACCTGACGTAATCTGACCTAACCTGACATAATCTAACCTAACCTGACATAATCTAACCTAACCTGACATAATCTAACCTAACCTGATATAATCTAACCTAACCTGACATAATCTAACCTAACCTGACGTAATCTGACCTAACCTGACATAATCTAACCTAACCTGACGTAATCTGACCTAACCTGACATAATCTAAGCTAACCTGACGTAATCTAACCTAACCTGACATAATCTAACCTAACCTGACATAATCTAACCTCACCTGACATAATCTAACCTAACCTGACGTAATCTGACCTAACCTGACATAATCTAACCTAACCTGACATAATCTAACCTAACCTCCCCGTCTGACATAAGCTAACCTAATCAAACCTAACTTTCCCACCTACCTAACATAACCTATCTACTTATTACCTACCTAACCTAACTTAACCCAACCTGACATAATCTAACCTAACCTATTGAAACTTAATTTAACCACCTACCTCATCTAACACCACTTTGTAATCTCTCTGTGCTACAGCTGACAGGATGAGTATGGGGGGCACAATAAACTAGCCTCTAAGTGGCAAAATTGACAAAACTAACCTAGCCTAACCCAACCTGACTTAACCTAACCTGATCTGATCTATCCAACTTAAAAAACTTAGAATATATAATAAAGCCGTTAGGTTAATTTAGGCTAAATATGGTTGATTCATATTTTGTTTTGACAGAAATTCCTGGCAAAATAACGTATCTATATTGAGAACCACCGCCATGTTGGTTCCACGTTAACAAGACACGGATACACTACAGAATAACCAGCGTTCGTTTAACCTCAATTACTACAGTTTACTTTATAATCTTATTTCACAATCTTCACTACATCTCGCTTCACAATCTCCACTGCATCTCACTTCACAATCTTCAGCCAGGTGAGGTTTATGGATCGGGCTTTTTGTGCGAGAGATAGGAAACGTAGGACTAGGGTATGTTTTCCTGGGGCTGGGATAGGGCATGTAGCCGAGAGGTTAGACAGAGTTTTGTCAGGGGAGGGTACCAATCCAGTAGTGTGTCTTAGTGTGGGGGGAAACGACATAGGTAAGGTTAGGAGTGAGGAACTTTTCAAGAGGTATAGGGAGGCGCTGGGGAAGATTAGAGATAGGGGAGGGGTCCCGATAGTATGTGGTGTCTTGCCTAGAAGAGGGGTTGGTGGTGAATGGCTGTCCAGGGCAATTGCTATTAATTGCCGACTGGAAAAACATTGTGCAAACAATGGTTGGGCATTCATTGATGACGGGCAACGATTTTATGGCAACGACTACACCTAACTGCTGCTTCATGACGGAGTACACTTGTCTCGTGAGGGTAAAAAGCGTTGTCTGCATCCCTGGAGGCGTGGGGTGTCCTCCGAGAAGGGGGAGTTCGCCAGTAGAGGGGTCGGGAAAATGGGAGTCAAACAAAAGCAACAGGTCCACAGGAAGTAGTGAAGCAAAAGTAGATAAATGCTGAAAATATAGTTAGTCATAATAACAAACATCAAAGTAATAAATGTAAAACAGATAAAAACGGAAGAAATATATTGAGTGTTTATTATACTAATAGTAGAAGCCTGTGTAACAAAATGGACCAGCTCAGGGCCATTGTTAGTAAAGAGAACATAGATATAATTGCAATAACGGAAACATGGATAAATTCAAGCAGCAAGCATTTTTTAGCAGAATTTCATATTCCAGGATAAAACCTATTTAAATTTGACAGAGTAGGAAGGAGAGGTGGCGGTGTAGCAGTGTATATCAGGGTGTCATTAAAAAGCTGCAATAAATCAAACATTAAAACAAATAGCGACAATGAAAGTATTTGGGTAGAGATTGGTGAGGGCAGTGAATCCGTAGTCATTGGTGTTATATATAGACTACCTAATTTGAGTAGGAACGATGGTAAATTGCTATGGGAGGAAATAAAGAAGGCATCTGATAGAAACAATGTATGTATTCTAGGCGATTTCAACTTTTCAGGCATAGATTGGAAAAATCAACTAAGCGATAATGAATCTGAAGATTTTATAGAAGTAGTACAGGATAGTTTTATATATAAATTTATAAACTTGCCCACTAGAGGAAATAATATCCTCGATTTAGTTCTCAGTAATAATGAAAATCTAGTAAAAGATGTTGGGATTGGAGACGAACTAGGAAACAGTGATCATAAAGCCATATATTTTAACATAATATGGGATGGCAGGAAGAAGGAAAATTAGGCCTTGATCCCGGATTTTAGGAATGCTAATTACGGTAGCATAAGGAGAGACCCTGGGACGACCTATGGTCAAAAAGATTAAATCCCCACCTCGAGAGCATGTCAAGTGGGGCGGGATAACCCGAATTTAATTTAGCAGCTACTTATGAACAATTTATTGCGACAATCAATAATGCCCAAAATAAACACATCCCTAAAAGAAAATTCAGATCGATACGGAACCAACCAAAATGGATGAATAATAGACTCTTAGATCTTCTAGGGAAAAAGAAAGGAGTATATAGAAAAGTTAAGAAAGGCGAAAATCACTTACTTGGTTACTATCAGAACCTAACAAGACAGGTATAAACAGAAATTAGGAAAGCAAAAAGAAATTATGAAATCAAGGTAGCAAACGAATCGAAATATACCCCCAAAGCTTTTTATCAACTGTATAAATCAAAGGTTAGAGATACAATAGGTCCCCTTAAAACTACGACAGGAGAAATGACTGATGATGAGTTAGAAATGTGTAGTACGTTAAATAGTCATTTTCGCTCCGTATTCACAAATGAAAACCTAGCACAGTTTCCAGAAGTTTAAGGTATATAACGACAAAGAAATATGTTGATGAATATCATGTACTAATAACGATGTGCTTAAAGTAATTAACAAACTGAAGCCTCATAAATCGCCTGGTCCAGACGGGGTATATGCTAGAATATTAAAAGAATGTAGAGATGGGTTGGGTAATCCATTGGCAATTTTTATTTAATAAGTCATTAGGGCCTAATTAGCAGAAGCTTGAAATTTACCAAATGTAGTTCGATTTTCAAAAAGGGTGATAAATCAATAGCACCGATGCAAATCATTAGTCTCACGTCAATCATGAGCAAGTTGCTAGAGTCAAAGTGTGCTACAAAATCAGAAGCCACCCAGAACATTCAACTTAATTCATTCTTCTCAGCACAGGTTCACCCAGGGACATTCTTGTCTCACAAATTTGCTTAGCTTTTTCTCAGAAGTATATGAAGCGGTAGATAATGATAAGTCATATGATATAATTTATTTAGATTTCAGTAAAGCATTCGATAGAGTCCCTTATGAGAGATTGATAAGGAAGGTAGAAGCACATGGAATAGGTGGATCATTATTAAAATGGATTAGGTCATGGTTAACTGGTAGGAAACAAAGAGTCAGCATAAATGGATTTAAGTCAGACTGGGGTGCGGTCAAAAGCGGAGTTCCCCAGGGATCTGTATTAGGCCCTCTGCTGTTTGTTATATTCATTAATGATCTTGATTTAGGTATAAATAGTAGGATTAGTAAATTTGCAGATGATACCAAAATGGGGAGAGTGATAAATTTAGACAGTGACTTTGAACACCTTCAAAGAGATCTAGATACCTTACATGAGTGGTCAGTAGACTGGCAAATGAATTTTAATAGTGATAAATGCAAGGTACTACAGATAGGGAAGACGAATACAAACGTTAAGTATAAACTAGGTAACACGGAAATAGAAAACTCAGTTTGTGAAAAAA
>NW_024754749.1:0-21124 GCF_018991925.1 Homarus americanus
CCTCAGACATTCCCCTTACACCCTGACACCCCAAGGTACACCTCTTACACTCCCTGGCACTCCCCTGACAACTCCCCAGATACACCTCAGACACTCAAAGGCACACCTCAGACACCCCAGGCACACCTACACCTCCCAGACACACTGACATTCCAGGTACACCAATGACACTCCCAGGTACACCTCCGCACTCCCAGATACCCCTGACACTCCCAGGTACACCTCTGACACTCCCAGGCACACCCCAGACACCCCAGATACACCTCTGACACCCGGTACCCCTGACACTCCAGGCACACCACCTGACACTCCCAGGTACCTCTGAGACTCCCAGATACACCTCTGACACTCCGTACATCTCCTCCCAGGTACACCTGACACTCCAAGTACCTCTGACACTCTCAGGTGCCCCGATACTCCCATTTACACGGCGGCACTCCCAGTTACACCTCTGGCCTCCCTGGGTACTCCTCTGTCACTCCTGATACGTCTAACCTCCCAGGTACACCGCTGACCTCCCAGGTATGCAGCACTCCCAGGAACACATTGACACTCCCAGGTACACCTCAGACACTCCCAGGTGTGGGTTGTGTATCCTAAGCTACTGTGCGAGTAGCAACCCTGTTACACCTGTAACTACTGTGCCAGAAAATAACAACCCTGTACATAAGCTACTGTGCCGAGAGAGTAGCATTATATTTATAATCACGTGGCAACACTGCGTGTTATGTGGCAACGTGCCCCAGGCTGCCATATGGCAAAGGCGCCTCGAATCTGGCACAATGTGAGCCATGCATGGCACGCTGAATCTACTTGTATTTCTCTACATCCACAATAAACGGACTCAGTGTTCTCAGTGTTTTAAGATATACTGCATTCTTCAGGAGCACACTAGTAACTTTCATGGCACAGTGTCTAGGATCTGTGGACTTACAAAGTGTGTGAACAATGCGACGAGTCGTCTGCGGTGATCGCGCGACTACTCAGTGTGTTGCGTGACGTATTTATGTTTTCGCCGCGATGTGCAGTGTTGCGCCGTCTGCAGTGCGTTTTTAGTGACAGTGGCAGTGTGGAATATCGAATGTGTATTAGTGTGTGTCTAGGCTAAGTTGAGCATTGGCCTGTTTTTTATGGTGGTACCCACCAGACACATAGTACACACCCTTCTCGTCTCGTGACATCCGGGGACACTGATGAATGTGCCGGACCGCTCCGCTCTCTGAGACACACACACGCACGCACGCACTCACTCACGGACAGAACAGCGGACCTGAGCGTGATTTGCGCTGTTTATGTCATATATATGTGGTTCGACCTGTTGGCGCCACTTATATTTTAAATATGGTCTGCGATCCTTTTACACAAAGATGGGGAGGTGGGGACGTCAAGATGGGAGACACGGCTCTCCCACCTTCACCTCACGGGGCGCAGACTCTCATCCTCCACCTCGGTGACGGACATCGCCACAATTCTGAAGTGGATGGGGCGACCGGGACTGAAGGCGCAGAGATGGAACTTCGGAGGGAGAACACGAAAAGAGGAGGGAAAAAGGATTGCGTTTGAAGCTATTGGTGACCCTGGCGCTAACCCACCCTCCCTCACTTGCAGGTAGCGCGCACCAAGGCGCCAGTACACTCCCTCCTCCACCACCAGCGTCACTCCAGGTACTCTTGCTACCCCAACAGCTCCCCAGGCATCTGTTCAACCCCTACCCGCCCTCTCTCACCCAGGCCGTCCGCATTCCAGCTTTTTTCGTGAGTGGAATGGCGTTGGACATATAGATACTCCGCGATAAGTGGACCTTGACAGCATGCCTCCAAACAAACAGCTCATCCAACTCTGGCGGATATGTTTGTCGCTGAAGACAGAAATTTTGGAGCACACGTTACGTGCCTCCGATTCTACGTCTTCAGTGACGGATGTGCTCGACCTTTACAGGAGCACGTTAGAGGTCGGAACAATAACGGGCTTTGCGTCGCGTGACTTCACCAGCGCTGCAAGCAGGCGGAGAACAGGTCAGCACGACGACTTTTTTGTGCGTTTGAAGAGTTTGTCAAGAGATCGACGTCTGCAAGGCGCACACTCCGGTGGTAGTGACTGAATATCGGTCATACGAAGACCACCAAGTCCGCCACTCTGCCTTATGGAGCCCCACCTGCTGTGAGAGCTATCTCTCAATACAAGAAGGATAGAAGGCGGCGGCCAACAACGCGAAAACTGCCACACATTCCTCCACGCCTCCGCCTAGTGCTTCCTGTGGCAGCTGTGGAAGCTTAACCTGGCCCAAGACTTGCCCGGCCGCCGACGCACTGTGTCGTGGATATGACCGTAAGGGCCACTGGTCTAACACAGACAGGTGCCCTGGGGCCACAAGTGTGGGCTTTCTGGTCTTCTCGGACACTATGACAGTCTGCCGCCAACTGGGCCCGCGAAAGCCAGGGGCGGGAGGACAGCAGGCGCACTTCGCCGGGGTGGTTCGCCGCAGCCCCTCAGATGGCTGCCTCCCCAAGCCTTGTGAGTCCACATCAGGAGGTGGAATCGACCTACGCCCTGGCAACACTGCGTGTTGTATTGACAACATTGCCCCGGGCTGCCGCCAAAGGCCTTGTCTGACTGTATTGACTTAACGGCTGCGCTGAGTCTCACCACTTTTATTTCTCTCATCCACAATAAACGAACTCAGGGTGTTACTCGGTGTTTCATTCCCAAGTACTCCAATTGACATTCCCTGGTACACCTCTGATACCGTCAGGTATTATCGTCCTGTGACCCCCAGATATTCCTGAGACTCCCAGTAATGGACAAACTAAATACAAGATATATATAGGTAGAATACTGATAGTATAAGAGTATAAAGAGAGGAAGATTTAGCGGCCGATATTTATACACTTATCATCTTCTATGTCAATATCTATGCCATGGCCCAAGTAAGGACTTTCAAACACTGCTTCGTTACAACCTTTCTTCATTAATTACTAAATCATGACATGGACATTAATAACACCTTCTATTGAAGTTTAGATCATATTGATGTTAATAGACAGATTCTCGACACGAACCTGAAATGAAATACATCTTCCCACGCACCTATCCCATGGAAAGCTCTGAATAAAACATTCATGATATAGGAGTCTGAAGAGAAGGTCCTGTTCTATGGAGATTGCGAGCTGCCGGAGGGAGTCTCGGTCCTGACTGGAGGCGACTGAGGCGGCTCCGGGAGGCTGGTTTCCGCCCCCTGACTTCCTGAAAGAGGACAGGAGAAGGCCACCTTGTTACAAGACACACTTCTGTCGCTGCCTGTGTGTCCTCCTGAGGTGAGACTAGCAAATGTCCCATATTGGGGAGGCGAGCCGTCAGGCTGAGCTGATCAAGGGCGAAGGGTCTTACATTTGCCAGCACGTAGGAAGTCAGGTCTGACTTTCAGACACTATGTTGTATTTCAGCATCAATGGGCTGTGACATGAGACTGGTTGATCAGGCCCTTGAGTTGGGCCCGAGGGTTACATTGACCTGGCTAATGAGTAGTCAGGTCTGACTCTTTCTGGCGGTGTAGTATATTGTGTTGTTAGAGAGTCGGTTGGTGCCTTCATGTTTGTTACCGTAAGGAGGGAACCTGGTTGATGATAACCCTGGTCAACGTGAGGAAGCATTCACACTTGACCTATACCTAATAAGTTATCAAGTCTGAGTTTTGAGATGTTGTATCTGACAACCCATCACTACACTGCCAAGACTGCTCAGAGAACTGATGACACATTTAAAGCAGACAGTAACATCATGGTATCTAATATGTCCCTAGGCGATAGCCGCATCCTTACTTTACAAATTATAACACTAGAGATATGTTTTTTCTACTGCTAAGGTTTGATCTGACAAAGCATTATACCTCACAAGATTAAAAGCCATGACAGGAGTAGAAAAATAAAAATACATACACAGTAGAATATAGAGTGATCTAAAGATCCTTCAACATATCCAGCATAGTGTCCGAGGCAAACTTGCAATCACATTCTACAAACAAAAAATAGTTACATTGCTCAACCAGGCCGTAGTCAAATCATCTCAGTCAGTATGCTACAATCTTACATTTGGCAATAAAACATTGATCAATGAACTACAGAAAGTGCATCAATTAAAAAACATTTTGTAAGTACAATGTTAACAAAACCAGAATTAAATACAAAAATAAAAATGCTCCTACTTAGTTATAATCTTTTTATTACACATCAGCAACATCAACAACATCAGTACATTTGTTAGTCAAAGCATGGCTCAAGTCCTCATCCAGCTGGTATCTGAAAATAAGGAATGCCGGCAACAGTGGTAGCTCATTATCCTCCTGATTATCCACTCATCGCCGACTTCTTCTGATGTCAGCACAGAACGCCTTCTGTCTTCACATAGCGTTTTTCTTCAATACTGCACTTGTAGGTCGTGTCACCACATCTCGACTCTTCTCAATTTCCGGTTTCTATAATATTCCACATGATTTTCTGTTCACCCAGCTCTCAATACACAGAAAGATTTTCACATTCCAATGAATTTTCTGTTCAATCATATTTTTATACATCTTCATGTTCCGTGACGATTTGTTCGCTCGCGTTTCATACATTCGTTTTCCGTCATATTCCAGACAAATTTTCTGCTCCATCTCGCAAACATCACTAATATTTCAAATACTACCTGCTGACGTGACCCTCGCTGGATGTCCACTGCTTGGGCTGTCGTTCTTAGATGAATCAAAGGCAGGTTCGCGACCAGGCTCGCTCGTGACGTGAGCGTGCTAAAACCAAAACGCCCTGCCCACACCTTCCACAGAATCCTCCCTGGCTCAAAGGTTCAGCTGCGTGGCGCCACATTCCACACTCCTAGAGTAGAAAAATATAAAATCTTCTTAATCCTAGACCAGGTAGGACTTGAAAGAAGTGGGGTGGTGCGTGGCGGGTGTGGTGCTGCATTCATCACGCTGCATTCCTCACGCTGCTTCTTCTCTTCTTATATGTGCTGTGGTCGGATTCCGGCTAGCCATGGGGCGGTACTGTGTGTGACATTTGAGAGAAACAATCCGAAAGGGATGATGGATTAGTTGGAAGTGTATCCGTAAAGAAAAACAAATATTTACTTTATACGTTACGTCAATGTTTGGCAACTATAGTTTCCGTCACGACAATATTCTCATTAGGCTGGGTCGGGGAGTGAAGCTCTGCTCACTACATTGAATATTATTTATCACTACGCGTCAAAGAGTACATTACAAATCATACTAGCATAAAAACACACTGAGTGAAGCTCTGTAATTATCTCAATATTAAATAACACTAACCACCAATTTCGAAGCAGAAGTCACAGGACAAAACATATTGGGATTGGTGGTCACACTGGACGGTGCGAGGCGAGGCGGGGCACGGCGGGGCGGGGCGGGTGAGGCGGAGTTAAGTGTAGTGGGAAGGACGGGTACGGAGGGTGAGGTGAGGATTAGGACAGGGAGGAGGATGTAGGTTGTAAGACATGTTAAGTTATAACAGTTAGTATAGACACAGCTTCTATCACTAAAGCACAATGGGTACATTTAACACTGACCGACAATTAAAATGCACTTGGGATACTGAGAACTTCACAGAACGTGGGGGACACTGAGAAATTATATTAGCACTGAACATATTCTGGGAGTGATTTGCTAGTAACAATTCGCGTATACCACAACGAGAGACATTGACTTGAGCTGTAAAGATGACACACTAGGACACTTTTCACTCTACGACGCTATGACACAGGAATTACTTATTACACAATTGTAGACAATACTTAGACTGAATCAAATGAAGGATGAGACGAGCCAGGTGTTATGGCTAACCGAGGGAAGGCGTGAGTTTACGTTAAGTTCGCTGCCACATTGTAATGAGACAAATCTCACAAGAAGAAGATTACATATAGGTAGAACATTGATAGTATAGAAGTATAAAAGAAAGGAAGATTTTGGTAGCGTGGCCGTGATAGTTATTTACACTTATCGTATCTTCTATGTCAATACACATCTATGACGTCTTAAGGGCGACTTCTCAAACACTGCTTCGTTACAACTCTTTATTAATTACGAACATGACATGGACACATTAATAACACCTTCTATTGAAGTTACTAGGACATTATATTTACGTTACTAGGACATCATATTACGTTACTAGACACTGATTCTCGGACACGAACCTGAAATGAATACACTTCCCACGTAAGTAACTCATCCCATGGAAAGCTCTGACAAACACTCACGTGACCTAGGGGAGGCCTAGCAGGTAGTCCTGGGTTGTCTCTATGGGAGACTGCTTAGCTGGGCGCCGGAGGGAAGTCTCGGTCCTGACCGGAGGCGACTGGAGGCGACCGGAGGCGGCTTGCCTCCGGCCCCTGACTTCTCTCGAGCAGGACCGGATGGTACCCACCTTGGTACAAGACACACTTCTGTCTCTGCCTGTGTGTCCGAGGAACGTCCTACAGACAGAGGTTTGAGCTGATCAGGGATGGCGAAGGGTCCCTTTACATTTGCCCTCGCTAATGTAGTCAGGTTGGATTTTTCAGACACTATAAGTTGTATCTTCTGAAAGCACAACAAATGCATGGAGAGAGGCCCTGGTTGATTTGTGGCCCCTTGAGTTGGGCTCCTGAGGGTTTATCGACCTGGCTAATGGAGGTCAGGTCTGGACTTCTTTCATGTGTAGTATATTGTGTATATTGGGAGAGTCGGTTGGTGCCTTCTTCTACGTTTTGTTGGCTCATGTGTGCGGGAGGAACCTGGCTGATTTATAACTGGTCAACGTGAGAGTTACCCTACACTTGACCTACCTAATGTTGGTCAAGTCTGGAGTTTCTGAGATGTAAAGCTGTGGTCTGACAACCCATCACTACACCAGGTACATTCTCTGACACTCCATACACCTCTGACACTGCCAGGTACACCTCTGACACTCCCCAGGTACACCCACACTCCCCAGGTACAAATCTGATATTCCCAGATACAACTCTGACACCCCAGGTACACCTCTGACACTGCCAGGTACACCTCTGACACTCCAGGGTACACCCTGACACTAGGTACAACTCTGATATTCCAGATACAACTCTGACACCCCGGTACATCTCTGACACCCAAGTATACCTCTGACACTCCCAGGTACAACTGACACTCCCCAGGTACACTTCTGACACTCCCAGCACCTTGAGACTCCAGGTACACCTTAGAAAACCTCTCACTCCTGTACACTCTGACACTTCCAGTATACCTGATACTCCCAGGTCTCTGACACTCCCAGGCACACCTCATAATTCCTAGGCTCTGTCACCCATGATACACCCTAACACTCCAGGTACAACCGCTGACACTCCCAGGCACACCTCTGACACTCCCCAACACACCTTTGACATCCCTACACCCCACACCCAGGTACACCCCAGACACCCCAGGTCAGCCCAGACACTAGGTGCACACCTCTGACACTCCCCAGTACACCCTCTGACACTCCCAGGTACACCTCCGATATACCCCAGGTTCACCTCTGACACCAGTGTATCTCTGACACTCCCCAAGCACATCTCTGACACTGCCAGGCACACGTCTGTCCCCAGGTGCACCTCCGACACCCCAGGTACACCTCTCACACCCCAGGTACACCTCCCGACATTCCCAGGTACACCCCTGACACTCCCAGACACCCTCTGACACTCCCAGGTACACCTCTGACACCCCAGGTACACCTCTGACACTGACAGGTACACCTCCGATACCCCCAGGTTCACCTCTGACCTCCCAGGCACACCTTGACACTCCCAGGTACACCTCAGACACTCCCAGGTACACCCAGACACTCCCAGGCACACCCCAGACACTCCCAGGCACACTTCTCACCTCCCAGGTACACCTCCGACACTCCCAGGTACACCTCTGACCTCCCAGATACTCTGACACTCCCAGGCACACCTCTGACACTCCAGGTACACCTCTGACACTCCCATTTACTCCACTGACATTCCTGGTACACCTCTGACACACCCAGGTACAACTCTGATATTCCCAGATACAACTCTGACCTCCCAGGGTACACCTCTGACCTCCCAGGTACAACTCTGATATTCCCAGATACAACTCCTAACACTCCCAGGTACACCGCTGACACTCCCAGGTACACCTCTGACACCCCAAATACACCTTGACACTCCCAGGTACACCTCAGACCTCCCAGGTACACCCAGACACTCCCAGGTACAGCCCAGACACTCCCAGGCACACCTCTGACCCCCCCAGGTACACCTCCTGACCTCCCAGGTACAGCCCAGACCTCCCAGGCACACCTCCTGACACTCCCAGGCACACCTCTGACACTCCCAGGTTCACCTCTGACACTCCCAGGTATATCTCTGACACTCCCAAGCACATCTCTGACACTGCCAGGTACACGTCTGTCTCCCAGGTACACCTCCGACACTCCCAGGCACACTTCTCACACTCCCAGGCACACTCCGACATTCCCAGGTACACCTCTGACACTCCCAGATACACCTCTGACACTCCCAGGTACACCTCCCTGACCTCCCAGGTACACCTCTGACACTGACAGGTACACCTCCGATTCCCAGGTTCACCTCTGACCTCCCAGGTACACTCTGACACTCCCAGGTACACCCCTCAGACACTCCCAGGCACACCCCAGACACTCCCAGGCAGACACTCCCAGGCACACTTCTCACACTCCCAGGTACACCTCCGACACTCCCAGGTACACCTCTGACACTCCCAGATACTCCTCTGACCTCCCAGGTACACCTCTGACCTCCCAGGTACACCTCCTGGCACTCCCCATTTACTCCACTGACATTCCTGGTACACCTCTGACCTCCCAGGTACAACTCTGATATTCCCAGGTACACCTCTGACATTCCCTGGTACACCTCTGACACTCCCAGATACACCTCTGACCTCCCCAGGCACACCTCTGACCTCCCAGGTACACCTCTGACACTGACAGGTACACCTCAGTCTCCCAGGTTCCTCCTGACACTCCCAGGTACACCTTTGACCTCCCAGGTACACCTCAGACACTCCCAGGTACACCCCAGACACTCCCAGGCACACCCAGACACTCCCAGGCACACTTCTCACACTCCAGGTGCACCTCCGACCTCCCAGGTACACCTCTGACACTCCCAGATACACCTCTGACACCTCCCAGGCACACCTCCTGACACTCCCAGGTACACCTCTGACCTCCCATTTACTCCACTGACATTCCCTGGTACACCTCTGACCTCCCAGGTACAACTCTGATATTCCCAGATACAACTCTGACCTCCCAGGGTACACCTCTGACACTCCAGGTACAACTCTGATATTCCCAGATACAACTCTGACACTCCCAGGTACACCTCTGACACTGCCAGGTACACCTCTGACACTCCCAGGTACACCTCTGACACTCCCAGGTACAACTCTGATATTCCCAGATAACTCCTGACACTCCCAGGTACATCTCTGACACTCCCAAGTATACCTCTGACACTCCCAGGTACAACTCCGACACTCCCAGGTACCTTTCTGACACTCCCAGGTACACCTCTGAGACTCCCAGGTACACCTCTAACCTCCCAGGTACACCTCCTGACCTCCCAGGTACACCTCTGACACTTCCAGGTATACCTCCGATACTCCCAGTTCACCTCTGACACTCCCAGGTACACCTCTGACCTCCTAGGTACTCCTCTGTCACTCCTGATACACCTCTAACACTCCCAGGCACCACTGACACTCAGGCACACCTCTAACACTCCCAAATACACATTTGACACTCCCAGGCACACCTCAGACACTCCCAGGCACACCCCGGACACTCCCAGGTACAGCCAGACACTCCCAGGTACACCTCTGACCTCCCAGGTACACCTCTGACACTCCCAGGTACCTCCCGATACTCCCAGGTTCACCTCTGACCTCCCAGGTATATCTCTGACACTCCCAAGTACATCTCTGACACTGCCAGGAACACGTCTGTCTCCCAGGTACACCTCCGACACTCCCAGGTACACTTCTCACACTCAGGCACACCTCCGACATTCCCAGGTACACCTCTGACCTCCCAGGTACACCTCTGATACTCCCAGGTACACCTCTGACATTCCCTGGTACACCTCTGACACTCCCAGATACACCTCTGACACTCAGGTACACCTCTGACCTCCCAGGTACACCTCTGACACTGACAGGTACACCTCCGATACTCCCAGGTTCACCTCTGACACTCCCAGGTACACCTTGACCTCCCCAGGCACCTCCAGACACTCCAGGTACACCCAGACACTCCCAGGCACACCCAGACACTCCCAGGGCACACTTCTCACACTCCCAGGTACACCTCCGACACTCCCAGGTACCTCTGACACTCCCAGATACTCCTCTGACACTCCCAGGTACACCTCTGACACTCCCAGGTACACCTCTGACACTCCCATTTACTCCACTGACATTCCCTGGTACACCTCTGACACTCCCAAGTACACACCCAAAACTCCCAGATACACCTCTCACTTCCAGATACACCTCTGACCTCCCAGGTGCACACCTCTGACACTCCCAGGTACACCTCCGATACTCCCCAGGTTCACCTCTGACACTCTCAGGTGCACCCTGACACCCCCTCCCAGGTGCTCCTCTGTCACTCCCAGGTACATCAACACTCCCAGATACACCTCTGATACTCCCAGGTACATCTCTGCACTCCCAGGTACACCTCCGATACTCCCAGGCTCACCTCTGACACTCCCAGGTACACCTTGACCTCCCAGGTACACCTCAGACACTCCCAGGTACACCCAGACACTCCCAGGTACACCCAGACACTCCCAGGCCACCTTCTCACACTCCCAGGTACACCTCCGACACTCCCAGGTACACCTCGACACTCCCAGATACCCTCTGACCTCCCAGGTACACCTCTGACACTCCCAGGTACACCTCTGACACTCCCATTTACTCCACTGACATTCCCTGGTACACCTCTGACCTCCCAGGTACAACTCTGATATTCCCAGATACAACTCTGACACTCCCAGGGACCTCTGACACTCCCAGGTACAACTCTGATATTCTAAGATACAACTCTGACACTCCCAGGTACACCTCTGACACTGCCAGGTACACCTCTGACACTCCCAGGGTACACCTCTGACACTCCCAGGTACAACTCTGATATTCCCAGATACAACTCTGACCTCCCCAGGCACATCTCTGACACTCCCAAGCATACCTCTGACACCCCAGGTACAACTCCGACACTCCCAGGTACCTTCGACACTCAGGTACACCTCTGAGACTCCCAGGTACACCTCCCTAACACTCCCAGGCACACCTCTGACACTCCAGGTACACCTCTGACACTTCCAGGTATACCGACTCCCAGGTTCCTCTGACCTCCCAGGTACACCTCTGACCTCCTAGGTACTCCTCTGTCACTCCCTGATACACCTCCTAACACTCCCAGGTACACTGCTGACACTCCCAGGTACACCTCTGACACTCCCAAATACACATTTGATCCCCAGGTACACCTCAGACACTCCCAGGTACACCCCAGACACTCCCAGGTACAGCCAGACACTCAGGTACACCTCTGACACTCCCAGGTACCTCTGACACTCCAGGTACACCTCCGATACTCTCCCAGGTTCACCTCTGACCTCCCAGGTATATCTCCTGACACTCCCAAGTACATCTCTGACACTGCCAGGAACACGTCTGTCTCCCAGGTACACCTCCGACCTCCCAGGCACACTTCTCACACTCCCAGGTACACCTCCGACATTCCCAGGTACACCTCTGATACCCCCAGGTACACCTCTGACATTCCCTGGTACACCTCTGACACTCCCAGATACCTCTGACACTCCCAGGTACACCTCTGACCTCCCAGGTACCTCTGACACTGACAGGTACCTCCCGATACTCCCAGGTTCCTCTGAAACTCCCAGGTACACCTTTGACCTCCCAGGTACACCTCAGACACTCCCAGGTCCCCAGACACTCCCAGGTACACCCCAGACACTCCCAGGCACACTCTCACACTCCCAGGTACACCTCCGACACTCCCAGGTACACCTCTGACACTCCCCAGATACTCCTCCTGACACTCCCAGGTACACCTCTGACACTCCCAGGTACACCTCTGACACTCCCATTTACTCATTCCCTGGTACACCTCTGACACCTCCCAGAGTACACACCCAAAACTCCCAGATACACCTCTCACACTTCCAGATACCTCTGACACTCCCAGGTACCTCTGACACTCCCAGGTACACCTCCGATACTCCCAGGTTCCTCCTGACACTCTCAGGTACACCTGACACTCCTAGGTACTCTCTGTCACTCCCTGATACACCTCAACACTCCCAGGTGCACACCTCTGACACTCCCAGGTACACCTCTGACCTCCCAGGTACTCCAACACTCCCAGACACACCTCCTGACACTCCCAGGTACATCTCTGACACTCCCAGGTACACCTCTGACCTCCCAGGTACACCTCTGACCAGGCACACCTCCACCTCTGACACTCCCAGGTACACCTCTGACACTCCAGGTACACCTCCGATACTCCCAGGTTCACCTCTGACACTCTCAGGTACACCTCAGACACTCCTAGGTACTCCTCTGTCACTCCCTGATACACCTCTAACACTCCCAGGTACACCTCTGACACTCCCAGGTGCACCTCCTGACACTCCCAGTGCACGTCCAACACTCCCAGATACACCTCTGACACTCCCAGGTACATCTCTGACACTCCCAGGTACACCTCTGACACTCCCAGGTACACCTCTGACACTCCTAGGACTCCTATGTCACTCCCTGATACACCTCTAACACTCCCAGGTACACCGCTGACACTCCCAGGTACCTCAGACACTCCCAGGTACACCTTTGACACTCCCAGGTACACCTCAGACACTCCCAGGTACACCCCAGACACTCCCAGGTACACCTTTGACACTCCCAAATTACACAACCAAAACTCCTAGATACACCTCTGACACTTCCATCACCTCTGACACTCCCAGGGACACCTCTGACACTCCCAGGTACACCTCCGATACTCCCAAGTTCACCTCTGACACTCTCAGGTACACCTCTGACCTCCCTAGGTACTCCTCTGTCCTCCCTGATACACCTCTAACACTCCCAGGTACACCTCTGACCCCAGGTACACCTCTGACCTCCTAGGTACTCCACTGACATTCCTGGTACACCTCTGGCCTCCCAGGTACGTCCAACACTCCCAGATACACCTCTGACACTCCCAGGTACATCTCTGTCACTCCCAGGTACACCTCTGACACTCCAGGTACACCTCCTGACCTCCTAGGTACTCCTATGTCCTCCCTGATACACCTCTAACACTCCCAGGTACACCTGACACTCCAGGTACCTCCTGACACTCAGGTACACCCAGACACTCCCAGGTGCAGACACTCCAGGCACCCTCTCACACTCCCAGTCACCTCCGACACTCCCAGGTACACCTCTGACACTCCCAGTACCTCCTGACCTCCCAGGTGCACCTCTGACCTCCCAGCACACCTCTGACACTCCAGGTACACCTTTACTCTGACATTCCCTGGTACACCTCCTGACACTCCCAGGTACACTCTCTGGCCTCCCAGGTACACCTCCGATACTCCCAGGTTGACCTCTGACACTCCCAGGTACACCTCTGACACTCGTGGCCATGGCGATCACTGCCAGGTACACCTTCGACTCCACGTACCTCCGACAATCCCAGGTACACTTCTCATCTCCCAGGTACCCTCCGACACTCCCACGTACACCTTTGACACTCCCAGGTACACCTCCTGACACTCCAAGGTACACCTCTGACCTCCCAGGTACACCTTTGACCTCCAGGTACACCCTGACCTGCCAGGTACACCTCCGACTCCCAGGTACACCTCCCACCTCCAAGTGCACTTCTCACACTCCCAGGTACACCTCCTGACCTCCCCTTTACTCCACTGACATTCCTGGTACCTCTGACACTCCCAGGTACACCTCTGACACTCCCAGGCACACCTCTGACACTAACAAGGTACACCTCTGACACTCCCAGGTACACCTCTGACACTCCCCTTTACTCCACTGACATTCCTGGTACACCTCTGATACTCCCAGGTACACCTCTGATACTCCCAGGCACACCTTCGATACTCCCAGGTTGACCCCTGACACCCCCAGGAACACCTCTGACACTCCTAGGCACTCCTCTGTCACTCCCTGATACACCTCTAACCTCCCAGGTACACTGCCACACCCCAGGCATCTCTGACACTGCCAGGTACACCTCTGACTCCCACGCACACCTCCCCACACCCTAGGCACATCTCATCTCCCCAGCCACCTCCGACACCCCAGGCACCATTGACACCCCAGGCACACCCCTCTGACACTCCAAGGCACACCTCTGACACTCCCAGGCACACCTTGACACTCCTAGGTACTCCACTGACATTCCCTGGCACACCTCTGACACTCCCAGGCACACGTCCGACACTACCAGATACACCTCTGAGACTCTCAGGTACATCTCTGACACTCCCAGGCACACCTGAAATCCCAGGTACTCCACTGACATCCCTGGTACACCTTGACACTCTGCACACGTCCAACACTCCCAAATACACCTATGACACTCCAAGGTACATCTCTGACACCCCAGGTACACCTTGACACTCCCAGGCACACATTAGACACCCCAGGTACACCCCAGACACTCCCCAGGCACACCCCAGACACTGGCACACTTCACAACTCCCAGGTACACCTGACCACACAGGTACACCCTGACACCCCAGGCACACCTCTGACACTCCCCAGGTACACCTCTGACTCTCCCAGGTACACCTCTGACACTCCCAGGTACACCTCCGATACCCCAGGTTCACCTCTGACACCTCCAAGTACACCCCCTGACAACTAGGTATTCCTCTGTCACTCCCCACACCCCAACACTCCAGGTCTCACCTCTGACACCAGGTACCTCTGATGCCCCTGCAGTACCTCTGACACTCCCTGCAGACCTCTGACAATCCCAGGTACACCTCTGACATCCCAGGCACACCACTGACACTCCCTGGTACACCACTGAGACTCCCAGGACACCTCTGACACTGCAATGGTAAACCTCCGACCCCAGGCACACTCCCACACCCCAGGTACCACCTCACACTTGCACACCTCCGACACCCCAGGCACACCTCTGACACTCCCCAGGCACACCCCTGACACTCCAAGGCACACTGGACACTCCCAGGTACACCCCTCTGACACCCAAGTACTCCACTGACATTCCCTGGTACACCTCTGACACTCCCAGGTACACGTCCGACACTGCCAAATACACCTCTGACACTCACAGGTACATCTCTGACACTCCCAGACACCGCTGACACTCCCAGGTACACCTCTGACACTGCCAGGTACATCTCGACTCCCCACGCACACCTCCGACAACCCAGGTACACTTCTCATCTCCCAGGCGCCCTCCGACACTCCAACGCACACCTTGAACTCCCAGGACACCTCTGACACTCCAAGGTGACATCTGACACCCCAGGTACACCTTGACACTCCCAGGTACACCTTTGACACTGCCAGGTACACCTGACACCTGCACACCCACACCAGCTGCACACTTCTCACACTCCCAGGTACACCTCTGACACTCCCCTTTACTCCACTGACATTCCCTGGTACACCTCTGACACTCCCAGGTACACCTCTGACACTCCCAGGTACACCTCTGACACTAACAGGTACACCTCTGACACTCCCAGGTACACCTCTGACACTCCCCTTTACTCCACTGACATTCCCTGGTACACCTCTGACACTCCCAGGTACACCTCTGATACCCCAGGCACACCTCTGACAATCCCAGGACCTCTGACACTCCCAGGCACACCTATGACACTCCCAGGTACACCTCTGATACTCCCCCTTTACTCCACTGACATTCCCTGGTACACCTCTGACACTCCCAGGTACACCCCTGACACTGCCAGGTACACCTTCGACTCCCACGTACACCTCCCACACTCCCAGGTACACTTCTCATCTCCCAGGTACACCTCCGACACTCCCAGGTACACCTTTGACACTCCCAGGTACACCTCTGACACTCCAAGGTACACCTCTGACACTCCCAGGTACACCTTTGACACTCCTAGGTACTCCACTGACATTCCCTGGCACACCTCTGACACCCCAGGTACACGTCCGACACTACCAGATACACCTCTGAGACTCTCAGGTACATCCCTGACACTCCCAGGTACACCCTGACACTCCCTGGTACTCCACTGACATTCCTGGTACACCTTGACACTCCCAGGTACACGTCCAACACTCCCAATACACCTCTGACACTCCAAGGCACATCTTGACACTCCCAGGTACACCTTGACACCCCCAGGCACACACAGACACCCCAGGCACACCCCAGACACTCCCAGGCACACCCCAGACACTCCCAGGCACACTTCTCACACTCCCAGGTACACCTCCGACACCAACAGGCACACCCTGACACTCCCAGGCACACCTCTGACACTCCCAGGTACACCTCTGACTCTCCCAGGTACACCTCTGACACTCCCAGGCACACCTCCGATACTCCGAGGTCACCCCGACACTCCAAGGTACACCTCAGACAATCCTGTCCTCTGTCACCCTAACACACCCCTAACACTTCCAGGTTCACCTCTGACACTCCCAGGCATCCGACACTACCAGATACACCTGAGACTCTCAGGCACATCTCTGACACTCCCAGGTACACCTCTGACACTCCCAGGTACTCCACTGACATTCCCTGGTACACCTTGACACTCCCAGGCACACGTCCAACACTCCCAACACACCTCTGACACTCCAAGGTACATCTCTCTGACACTCCCAGGCACACCTTTGACACTCCCAGGCACACATTAGACACCCCAGGTACACCCCAGACACCCCAGGTACACCCCAGACACTCCCCAGGCACACTCTCACACTCCCAGGCACACCTCCGACACCAACAGGCACACCTCTGACACTCCCAGGTACACCTCTGACACCCCAGGCACACCTCTGACTCTCCCAGGTACACCTCTGACACCCCAGGCACACCTCCACAATTCCCCAGTTTCACCTCCTGACACTCCAAGGCACACCTCAGACAATCCCAGGTATTCCTCTGTCACCCCCAATACACCTCTAACACTTCCAGGTTCACCCCTGACACTTCCAGGCACCCTCTGATGCCTCAGGTACTCCTGACACCCCAGGCAGACCTCTGACAATCCCAGGCACACTTCTGATACTCCCAGGCACACCACTGACACTCCCCTGGCACACCACTGAGACTCCCAGGCACACCTCTGACACTGCAATGGTAAACCTCCGACTCCCAGGCACACCTCCCACACCCCAGGTACACTCTCTCACACCCCAGGCACACCTCCACATCCCAGGTACACCTCTGACACCCCAGGACACCTCTGACACTCCCAGGTACACCCTGACACTCCCAGTACACCCTGACACTCCCAAGTACTCCACTGACATTCCCTGGTACACCCTGACACCCCAGGCACACATCCGACACTGCCAGATACACCTCTGACACTACATGTACATCTCTGACACTCGCAGATACACTGCTGACACTCCCAGGCACACCTCTGACACTGCCAGGTACACCTCGACTCCCACGTACACCTCCGACAATCCCAGGCACACTCTCATCTCCAGGTACCCTCCGACACCCCACGCACACCTTGACACTCCCAGGCACACCTCTGACACTCCAAGGCACACCTCTGACACTACCAGGTACACCTTGACACTCCCAGGCACACCTTGACACGCCAGGCACACCTCCGACTCCCCAGGCACACCTCCCACACTACAAGGTACACTTCACACTCCCAGGTACACTCTGACACTCCCTTTACTCCACTGATATTCCCTGGTACACCTCTGACACTCCCCAGGCACACCTCTGACACTCCCCAGGTACACCTCTGACACCAACAGGTACACCTCTGACACTCCCCAGGCACACCTCTGACACTCCCCTTTACTCCACTGACATTCCCTGGCACACCCTGACACTCCCAGGTACACCTCTGATACCCCAGGCACACTGATACTCCAAGTTGACCCCTGATACTCCCAGGTACACCTCTGACACTCCCAAGTACTCCACTGACATTCCTGGTACACCTCTGACACTCCCAGGCACACGTCCGAGACAGTCCAGATACACCTCTGACACCACAGGCCATCTCTGACACTCCCAGGCACACCCTGACACTGCCAGGTACACCTCTGACACTCCCAGGCACACCTCTGACACTCCCAGGTACACCTCCGATATTTCCAGATACACCTCTGACACCCAGGTACACTCTCTGACACTCCCACATGCCACTTTTCACTCCCAGGTACAACTCCGACACCCCAAGTAAACCTCAGATACCCCAGGGACACCTCTGACACTCCCAGGCACACCTCTGACACTCCCCAGGTATTCCTCTGACACCCAGGCACACCTCTGACACCCCAGGCACACCCTCAGACACCCTGGCACACCCACGACACTCCCAGGTACACCCTTTCACCCCTGGTTCTCCCCTGACACCCAGGCACACCCCCCAGACACTCCAGGAACAACACCACAGACACCCCAGGCACACCTCCTGACATCCCCAGGCACACCCCCAGACACCCCAGGCACACCACACTCCCGGCACACCTCCTCACATTCCTAGGTTTTCTGTGACACCCCTGCCTCTGACCCAGGCACACCTCAGACACCCCAGGCACAACATCAGACCCTCAGACCACCCCAGGCACACCTCCTCTGACACTCCCCAGGCACACCTCTCACACTGCCAGGTACACCTTGACACTAAATGCACACCTGACACTCCCAGGTACACCTCTGACACCCCCAGGCACTCCACTGACACCCCTGGTACACCCACTGACACTCCCAGGCACACTCTATCACGCCCAGGTAGAACCCTCTGACACCCCAGGCACACCCCAGACACTCCCAGGTACACCCCTGACACTCCCAGGTACACCCCAGACACTCCCAGGCACACTTCTCACACCCCGCAGGTACAACCTGACACCCCAGGCACACCTCTGACACTCCCAGGTACACCCCTCTGACACTCCCAGGCACACCGCTGACACTCCAGGGTACTCCACTGACACTCCCTGGTATACCTTGACAATCCCAGGCACACGTCCAACATTCCCAGAAACACCTCTGACACTCCCAGGCACATTCTCTGACACTCCCCAGGCACACCTCTGACACTCCCAGGCACAGCCTTGCCTCTCCCAGGTACACCTCCGATACTCCCCAGGCACACCTCTGACACCCCAGGCACACCTCTGACATCCTAGGTCCTCCCTCTCTCACCCTGACACACCCCCAACATCTCCCAGGTACACCCTGACGGTCCCAGGCACACCGCGGACACTGCCAGGTACACCCCAGACACTGCAAGGTACACTCCAGACACTGCCAGGTACACCTCAGACACCCCAGGTACACCCCAGACACCCCAGGCACACCTCAGACACCCCCAGGAACACCATAGACACCCCAGGCACACCTCTGACATTCCCAGGTGCACCTCAGACACCCTAGGCACACCTCTCACACCTCAGGCACACCCCTCACATTCCCAGGTTCCCAGACACTCCCTGGCACTTCTGACACTCCAGGCACACCCCAGACACTACCAGGCACACTGCTGACACCCCAGGTACACCCCAGACACCCAGGCACACCTCTGACACCCAGGCACACCACACTGCTAGGCACACCTCTGACACAAAATGTACACTGACACTCAGGTGCACACCTCTGACACTCCCAGGCACCACTGACACCCCTGGCACACCCATGACACTCCCAGGTACACTTCTGACACCCCAGGTAGAACCTCTGACACCCCAGGTACACCTCAGACACCCCAGGTACACCCCAGACACACCCCAGGTACACCTCTGACACCCCAGGCACACCTCTGACACTCCCAGGTACACCTCCGATACTCCCAGGTTCACCTCTGACACCCCAGGCACACCTCTGACACTCCCAGGCACACCTCCGATACTCCCAGGTTCACCCTCCTGACACCCCAGGCATATCTCCTGACACTCCCAAGCACATCTCTGACACTGCCAGGTACACGTCTGTCTCCCAGGCACACCTCCGACACCCCAGGCACACTTCACACTCCCCAGGCACACCTCCGACATTCCCAGGCACACTCTGACATCCCAGGCACACCTCTGATACCCCAGGCACACCTCTGACATTCCCTCGTACCTGACATTCCCCAGGTACACCCCCTGACACCCCAGGCACACCTCTGACACTCACAGGCACACCTCCGATACCCCAGGTGACACCTCTGACACCCCAGGTACTCCTCTGTCACCCCTGATACACCCCTAACTCTCCCAGGCCACCGCTGACACTCCCAGGTACACCTCTGACACTGCCAGGCACACCTTCGACCCCCACGCACACCTCCCCACACC
The DNA here is from genome assembly GCF_018991925.1 of Homarus americanus. Classification (NCBI taxonomy): domain Eukaryota; kingdom Metazoa; phylum Arthropoda; class Malacostraca; order Decapoda; family Nephropidae; genus Homarus; species Homarus americanus. Next base: position 20,645 of record NW_024754749.1, read on the forward strand.
CCCTGCCCCCATCTCCCAGGTACACCTCCGACACCCCAGGCACACCTTGACACCCCAGGCACACCTCTGACACTCCAAGGTACACCCTGACAACTAGGCACACCTTGACACCCTAGGCACTCCACTGACATTCCCCACACCTCTGACACCCCAGGCACACGTCCTGACACTACCAGATACACCCTGAGACTCCAGGCACATCTCTGACACTCCCCAGGCACACCTCTGACACTCCCAGGTACTCCACTGACATTCCCTGGCACACCTTGACACTCCCAGGCACACGTCCAACACTCCCAACACACCCTCTGACACTCCAAGGTGCATCTCTGACACCCCCAGGCACACCTTGACACTCCCAGGTACACACATTAGACACTCCTGTACACTCTCTTTCTCCCAGTACACCTCCGACACTTAGGATACACCTTTGACACTCCCAGGTACACCTCTGACACTCCAAGTACACCCTCAGACACT
>NW_024754750.1:0-10394 GCF_018991925.1 Homarus americanus
GTGGGCTGGTTAGGTTAGTGAGAGGTCCGGTGGGCTAGTTAGGTTAGTGAGAGGTCCGGTGGGCTGGTTAGGTTAGTGAGAGGTCCGGTGGGCTGGTTAGGTTAGTGAGAGGTCTGGTGGGCTGGTTAGGTTAGTGAGAGGTCCGGTGGGCTGGTTAGGTTAGTGAGGGGTCCGGTGGGCTGGTTAGGTTAGTGAGAGGTCCGGTGGGCTGGCTAGGTTAGCGCGAGGTCCGGTGGGCTGGAGAGGGTGGTCACGGTCTCCTCCTCGACCAACTGAATTACGGATTACAGTTCCTGCGGTGAGGTGAGCTGCAGCTCGTCCTTCACCTTGTGGGGCTCCAGCACACAGTACAACTCCTAAGTGTCTAACTCAAGAGTTCCTACCGTGCAGCAGGCGCCGAGGAAGGCCGAGCAGTAGCATGGCACCACCACCCCGTTACCATCTTCACCTTCTTGTCTCTTACATCACTACTGAAAATTCCAACCTAAGTACATGGGGGTATTTTTTTACATTTAGCCCCGATTTCTAATTCAATGTCTCGGTGATCTTGAACACAATTTACTATATTTAACCAAAATGGAAAAGACCTCATATCCAGTGTCTGTCACCTACAGTCGGTGCCCTCGGGAGTTGCTGGTTTCGGGATACCTTTACGACGTAGATGAACAGAACCAAACAAAGCGTCGCCTGAAAGCCACCTTCTGCCTCGACAGTGGTTCCAATGTATCCATTATACCGTTAGATTTTGTCATCTCTGCTGGACTTCAGGACTATATTGTGGACCGTGAAAAGTTTTCGGTCGATACCGGTAGTGGGCCAACGAAAAATGGAGTTAATGGTCGGCTGGAAATGAAGGTACAGCTCGGTGCATATAAACTCCGGCCTTCTTTGATTGTGGCGAGGAAAGGCGCGCCATTTGTGTTGGGAATGGATGTGTTAAGTCAGTCCGTCTTGGACCTGTCTACCAAAAACCCCACGCTTACCCTACTGGCACCCTCCAAACACCTTCTCAAGCCCATAACCCCTTTAGTAGCCACATGTAAAATCCGAAACCAGACTGTTTCATGTCTGCTGGACACAGGCTGTACCTACTGTAACATAACACCCGAATACGTGCAACAGCTGCACCTCCACTACCGACCATCAGTGTGTGTCCGCGAGTGCAACACGGTAACGGGGCAGGATAAGGTGCTTGGATACGTGTCCTCTGTCCCCATCACCTACATGGGTAACACTAACTGGGCACCTTTTTACGTCGCTAATGATAACAACTATGGTGTAATTCTTGGCATCAACTTCCTCACGAATGCTCGACTCACATTCAACTTCACCGAGCTCTGTGCCTGAGTCCCAATCCTCTCATCAGAGTGAAATACAGCCATTTCATTGAATTACGCCCATAATGCCTTATTTAAGTCTTTTGTTTGTAATTAAAAAGGAACGAAAAAAATAGTTTCCTGCAATTAGTACGACTGTATGGAGGAAAGACTTTTTATTTTATTTTTTTACAATATATACCTATTCCTGGCTCAATACGCCTGGCGCATGAAAAATCGAAAAAAAATATGAGAAGAAGTACTTTGTTTCTCAGCAGTTAGAGACATCACATCTAAACATAAAACAAATGCTTCTCGAAAAGATTGTGGAAAGAAGACATGCCTTCTCTCAACATACACAGCAGCTTCCAGTCGACAAGCTTGGTTTTCAATGGACTTGTGCAGGCGTTCATCGATGCTGTATTCCTTTATGGAAGGTGGAAAATAAATCTCTGAAGAGATTTCTAGAGAAATACACCAAGGAAAGTGTACCAAGTGAAGCTACATAAAGAAACAGTTATGTAAACCCTACCTTTGATAATATCATGCAGAAAATAATACGCCACCCAAGGTACTGCTGAAGGTGGGCTAAAGACCACAACACAACACAACACAACACAACACGCACAACACAACACAACACGGTTTTAATATTTTACAAACAACAATAACAAGTTAATCTTGTCTCAGTTAAAAATAATAGCTTTTAAACTTTCCAACATTCAGTGACGTCATCGGAAGAATTCGTGAGAAATCTACATTATATTTGGATTTACTTTGAGGAAAAAAACATAAGACAATTTGAAATACTAAGCTAAAAAAAATATTAAAATAATCTACACATCCACCATGACGGCCGGACAAGTAACCCCCCCCCCCCGGCGGTCATATAACTGGTGAATCTAAATGGATACAATTTACAGCTACACATATGAGGATGTTCAGAGTAAAGAAACATTACAAAGTTTGAGACATAACAGCACTTACCTGTCACCCACATACCAGGCCAAGCGACTAATAATACACAGTCCTTCTCTCCAACACACCGCCAGTGAGAGCTCTTGAACACATACTCAACCTACCTATTGAAAATTACATCACATAGACCATCTACACTGATGGCTCTCTAAAGACGTGTGTGAGAAGGCAGAAAGGGCTCTCAGTGTGACTCAACCTAATGACAATATAGAAGGAGTTAAAATCAATGGAAGAAATTGAATTAGTTGCCAGACTCGGGGCCACAAGACTTAAGACAATACCGCTGACCGTATCATCATCACTGACGCCTTATCTACACTACGTGCACTTGACGCCCTAAACTTAAGCTGTCACCAATAGGAACCCTTAAAACTGTAATCAGGAAATAACTTGCTGATTAATTAGAAGACAGTAGACAATTGGAAACAGGAACTAGTCAATCCACTGTTTACCATGGTGAGATGTATCAAGTGAAACATGTATATGGGGCAAGTATCAAGATCACAAGATGTTGTAATCGCTAGACTAAGGTTAGGATATAAGTACCTCTGGCAGTATGTCCCTCAGGCAGATGTGAACAAGACTTAATGTTAGGTGTGTGGCCAGACATATGGCCACACACTCCAACACTACGTCCTCGACTGTGTGAAGATAGAACCTTTTTGTGACAGACACTGTAATGTGCTTGAATGCCTTTCATGAAGATGTGAATAACAATAAATATAAAGTGTGCCTCACACTGCAGTATGCCCCCTCACACGGGTATGGAGTCAACTTCTTTGTCCACAAGTAAGCAAACAATATACTGGAAATACCTCGTAGCATTTAATGGCATAATAATCCTGACCACGGGGGACTGTTATACACACCATTAAGTGACCTCTATTCTGTAAACTTTTTTGTGCTGCCGCCCACTGGAGGGGTATAGGGTGCACAATAAACTAGCCGCTTTCTGTAACAAAATGCATTCAATTCAGTCCGGTGGTGGTTGCTATCACGTCCATGAGCCTATGGAGTACCATCGTCGTGTGTGTGTGTGTGTGTGTGTGTGTGTCAGTTTATAGTGATATAAGAACCTCTTCCTCGTCAAAACATTCTCTTAGCTCCCCGTAACTCCTCTCCTCCTCCTCCTCCTCCTCTCTCATCATAACTCTCCCTCTCCCTCCTCTTCCTCCCTCTCCATAAATCTCCTTCCTCTCCAAAACTCTCTCCTCCTTTTCCCTCCCCTATAATTCATCTCCTCCTCCTCCTCCTCCCTCAAAACCACATCCTTCAAGAAGTATAAAGATGTTTACACCAAATCCTCTCTCTCTCTCTCTCTCTCTCTCTCTCTCTGGCAAGGATGTAGTTCGTCACCTTTTCACTTGTTTAATGAATCTTGCGTCACTTCTCACATGTCGAGCGTATTTAAGTCAAGAGGAAATCTGTCATTTTTCCCCAGGTGTTGTGTCTGCCACTCTGTATACTCGTAGGTCTGTGTCTGCCACTCTCAGTACGTCTCAGAGTGCCACAAGCCTTCCTTCTCTATCAATGCCATTATTGATGCCAAAGACGTTCTCACTTTTAGCTTTGGTCATTCTAATATGTCTTTGATCATTCTCCCTTTAATTATTTTATCATTCTGACTCGTATATCTTTAACACTAGCTTATTTTTCATCATTCTAACCCCTAATCATTCGTCATTCTAACTTCACTTTTGGTCAATTTATTCTTGACTTGTGATCATTCTAGTACCAGACAGCTACCAAACAGGGAGGTACTACCGCTTGGGAAGATATTGGAAGCATAATGTGTTATGTAATGGTAGACTCTGCTGTCATATGTGACCAAGTCCCAGGTTGCTCATCTGACTTTCTACCTCATTTACACACAATTGCAGGGTTTCAAGTGTTTCTCTTACTTGGACAACACAACATACATATATTGTTTCTCACTCTTGATCTTTTTTTCATTTTTGTATTTCTTTATTATTATTATTATTATTATTATTATTATTATTATTATTATTATTATTATTATTATTATTATTATTATTATTATTATTATTATTATTATTATTATTATTATTATTATTATTATTATTATTATTATTATTATTATTATTATTATTAGTAGTAGTAGTAGTAGTAGTAGTAGTAGTAGTAGTAGATCCTGTTCGAGAAAATAACAGGAGAGATGGTGTGGAAAAAGGCACTGAAGACTCGAGGAGGAGCCGGCCCTTCAGGTCTGGATGCAAACGGTTGGAGAGTCATCCTCAGCACTAACAAGTTTGGCCCTGTAGCAAGCGAACTCTGCAATGCCATTGCCACCCTTGCAAGAAAGCTTGCATCCTCTTGCTGCCATCACCTCCAGGCTCTGACGGCCTGCCGCCTTATTCCTCTGGAAAAGAATCCAGGATGTAGACCTATAGGGGTGGGGGAAGTGCTGAGGCGGATCATCGGAAAGTGTATAATGGAGGTGGTAAAGGATGATGTCAGGGCAGCAGCAGGGAACCTACAAGTGTGTGCTGGCCACCAGGCTGGTGGGGAGGCGGCCATTCACGCCATGAGATTGATATTTGAGCAGCGTGATTGTGAGGCCGTTCTTCTGGTGGACGCTTCAAACGCATTCAACATACTTAACCGCAAGGCTGCACTGCACAACATCAAGATCAAGTGTCCTAGCTTTGCGATGTATGTTGAAAATTCGTATAGGAATCCTTCAGACCTCTACATAGTAAACAACAAGGCTCTCCGAGGTGATACCATCCTACAGTCGACCGAGGGAACAACACAGGGGGACCCCGTTGCAATGGCAATGTATGCAATAGGCCTATCAGTGCTCCAACAAGAAATAAAGTATGAAACAACTGGGGTCAAACAAGTGGCATATGCTGATGACCTCACAGGAGCAGGAAAAGTGGAGGACATCAAAAAGTGGTGGGACCTGGTAACATCGCGAGGTCCACATATAGGGTACCACCCTAACGCCAGCAAATCCTTCCTCATCGTGAAGCCAGATCATTATGATCGGGCTGTGGAGGTCTTCGGCGAAAGTGAGGTTAAAATAACTAAGGACGGCCAAAGACATCTAGGCGCAGTAATTGGCACTACGGACTTCAAGACCCAGTACGTAGGGGGAAAAGTGAATGAGTGGGTTAGCGAAATCCATGCTCTATCGGAGATTGCTAACACAGAGCCACATGCGGCCTTTGCAGCATTCACACATGGAGTCAAGCATCGTTGGAACTACCTGATGCGTACCATCCCTGAGATCCGACCTCTCCTCCACCCTTTGGAAGAAGCAATCAGTGTCAAGCTCATTCCCAAACTAGTGAAACACCACGACTTAACCCTAGCAGAAAGAACACTTCTGGCACTTCCACCAAGACTGGGAGGGATGGGACTAACTAATCCAGAGGAGATTGCTGACTCTGAACATCAAAATTCACTTAAGCTCACGGCAGCCCTCACTGACCACATAATCGCCCAGAATGCAACAGGGGAAGTGGACACCAGCGAAGTTAATAAGATCCGTAGGTCCATTACAACAGATCGGCAGCATTGCCAAAATGACATGTTGCAGCAACTATTGCTGCTGGTTCCAGAAAATTTGACAAAAAAAGTAGCTATAGCGCAGGAGGTGGGCGCCTCGAACTGGCTAACTACGTTACCGATAAGGGCAAATGGTTTCAGCCTTAACAAACAAGAATGTACAGATGCCATTGCTCTAAGGTACGGTTGGCCAGTAGATGGTTTGCCCTCCCAATGCGTGTGTGGCTATTCCTATGATGGCGATCACGCCATGGTTTGCAAGAAGGGGGGCTTCATATGCATGAGGCATGACGAGGTAAGGGATCTCACAGCAAATATGTTGAAGGAAATCTGCCGGGACGTCATGGTAGAACCGACCCCCCTTCCACTGGATGGCGAGATCTTCCAACACAGGACTTCAAACACATCTAACGAAGCCTGTGTGGACGTCAGTGCTCGAGGATTCTGGACGCGGGGACAGCGAGCTTTCTTCGACATCAGGATTTTTGATCCCATGGCCGTTTGTCACCGTAACCTAGCTCTCGATGCTGCGCATAGGAGGAACGAGAACGACAAGAGAAGGGCATATGGGGAGAGAATTCAAAATGTTGATCAAGGCAGCTTCACTCCTCTAGTGTTCACAACCTCTGGTGGGATGGGCCCAAGTGCAAGATGTTTCTACGCCAGACTCGCGGAGCTGATCTCCGAACAGAAGCAGCAGCCCAGAAGTTATGTCACAGCCTGGATGAGATGTCGACTGTCCTTCTCTCTCCTTCGGTCGGCTTTGCTCTGCCTCAGGGGAACGAGAGCTTCTGCCCCTACTCCGTCAACTGCTGCAGATATCGACTATGAGGCTACAGTCACCGAATGCCGCATCGATCTGCGGCTCAACTAATTTAACACAGATAGGATAGTTGCTTATGTATTAGGATATTTAATATTAAGGTAAATAAATGGTGGCGAAGGTGTGGCTATTGGGGGAGGCTGGAGGCCACGTTAAGTAGTAGTAGTAGTAGTAGTAGTAGTAGTAGTAGTAGTAGTAGTAGTAGTAGAAGTACATTTTCGCCCCCCAGGCCCCGATGTGGGTCAGTGACCTGTGCCCGGGTGGGTTAATCCCCTTAAAAAAGCAAAAAACTAACATCATTCTACTCCTGACTTGTGATCATTCTAGCACCTCATCATTCTCCCCAACACAATAAACACCAGTTCTCCAACTCAACAACCATTCTAACGTATCCTAACTATCTTTTTTAATCATTCTACCTCTCTTCCTCACTTCGCTCTCACCAATTTAATCATTCTCTCATCTGTGTTCACCTGTGCTCACCTGTGTTCACCTGTGTTCACCTGTGCTCACCTGTGTTCACCTGTGTTCACCTTTTATGTAGCTCACCTGCCTCTTAACACCGGCGAGGGTATTAAATTATTCTCTGTTGTTTTCTTTTTTATTCTAATTTTATTCATCTCGTTTACGTATTTTTAGGGAGGGTCGTTTATTGGGGGTCGTATTTTGGGGGGTCGTTTTTTGGGGGTCGTTTTCGGATGGGTCGTTTTTTGGGGGGTCGTTTTTTTTAGGGGGGTCGTTTTTGGGGGGTCGTTGTTCTTTGGGGGTCGTATTTTTTAGGGGGGATCGTTTTTGTGGGGGTCGTTTTTGTTTACTTTATCGTGTTGATGTTTTGTATTTTGGTCTGTACGTTTCACCAAGACTATTACTATTCATTCACCAGTATCAGGGTGAACAGTCTTCAAGAGTCTAGTGACCACAGTCTGCCAACAATGACCTCATCTTCCTGCACCTCCTCCTCCTCCTCTTCTTCCTCCTTTCTTCCCTCCTTCAACACTCTCCCACACACATTCATCAAGAGAGAGAGAGAAAGAGAGAGAGAGAGTGTGTGTGTGTGTGTAATAATAATAATTAACGGTTTATTGAAAGAGCTTGGCAGCCAGAAGGCTGAAAATATACAGTTACATATTAGGGGAATGGGTTACGAATTACAAATAATATACAAGTAACATAAGTGACACAAATAAGACATATAATAACTAGATGTGGAAAAAGCTCAAACTACAGTTCATTTCAACATAGTGACAGTGTATAAGCAGTGTTTACTGGGAGTGAATACAATTGATTATTACAAGTTATTGATAATTCTTACAATGGTTGGGACTGGCTGTTCTATAGCGATCAGTTCGTGCACGTATGGGCTGATGCGGTTGTGGTGTCGAACAGTACCCCTTGGACAAGGATCTCAGGTGGTAGTAGGAGCCGGTGTCGGGGATGGTGTAGGAAGCTTCTACCAAATTTGCAGATGAGGTCGGTGATGGTCAGTGAGAGTCGAAAGGGTCAGTGTGTTGAGCGCTTCTTGATATGTGGAGTAGGAAGGGGAGAGAATAATCTTGCATGCCCTCTTTTGCACTTTTTCTAGGTGTTTACGTTGTGTGGCATTTAGGGAGGAAGACCAGGTGGGGAGGCATAGGTGAGCTTGGGAAGTATGAATGTTGTGTAAACACTGAGGAGCTCGTGTGCAGGAACTCCGAGGGACTTGAGTCGGCGTAGGAGGTGGAGACGGAAACTGGAGGATTTGATAATTTCACTGACGTGTGGTTTCCAATTTAGTTTGTTGTCTATGGTGACGCCGAGGAGCTTCGTGGAATCTACAACCTTGAGTGTGTTCGGACCTAGAGTAATGGAAGGAGGTGGGACAATGTCGGAGGAGAGGTTGATGTGCATAACCATGGTCTTGGTATGGTTGATGGTGACATGGTTGCTGGTGGCCCAGTTTTGGAGACTGTTCAATAAATCCTGAAGGGCGGTATAGTTGGGAGCAGAATTGTTGACGCTGATCCCAATGGTGGAGTCGTCGACATATTTCCAGCGAGCAGAGGTTTCTCTTAGGGCATCATTGATGAGCATAAGGAAGCAGAGTGGTCCCATCTTGGTGCCTTGGGGGACGCCACAGGTGAGTGACTGAAAGGTGGAGACAGCCCCTCGGAAGCGTACAGCTTGGCGTCGGTCACTGAGGAAGTCTGTAAGCCATGGCATAAGACTTCTCCGAAGCCCGAGGTCAATACCTTTGTTGATGATTATATTGTGGTCGACTAGGTCGAACGCTTTAGTGAAATCAATGAAGGCGACAGCAGACGTTACTTTCGAGATGGCGGCGGATCAGGAGAAAGCTGGACAAGACAGTGAGGTGGAGAAGTTTTCATGTTGCCAAATTGCTGAGGTCTACGCATCTCTGCAATATCAGCATAAGCCCAGTCGAACACAAACTTTCTGGGCAGATTAGGGGGTTGGGTATTGGGGTAATTGCAATAGGTCGTAGCTGATTTAAGGATTGTGGGCTGGTTGACTTGGGCACTGGTGATACATAAGAGGTCTTCCAGTCAGCTGGGCATCTGGCTTGGCTGAGAGAAGCATTGATGATGGAGCATAGGGGTTTAGCAAGCTCCGGGGAGAACTCCTTGAAGAGTTTCATTGGTAAGTCAATGGGGGTGGTAGAGCGTTTTAATTTCAGTTTGTCCAGGCGTTTTGCTACTTCAAATTCTTCTACTAAGTCAGTGGGAAGGGGGGCTGGTAGGTAAGCAGGGAGAGTGGTTGTGTCAAGCCGGGGGAGCGTCTGGCATATAGTAGCGAAATGGTTATTTGTTTGTTCAGCTGCGTCAACATTAGTGAGATGGCTAAGGAAGGGGAGGGGGGTGTGTCGTATTGTTTAGTCCACAGAGTTCTTTAAGCTTACCATACCATTGACTGATGTTGGTCTGCTTCAGGTGTTGTAATTTGGTTGGGTAGTGGGACTTCTTTGCAGTGCGTATTTCGCGGATGACTCGGTTGCGAAGTGACCTGTAGCGGATGTGGTCATTGAGATGAAAGGCTCTGTCTCTCTGTTGCATAAGTCTTTTGATCCGAGGTGTGATCCAGGGCAAGTCAGCTGGGTGAGATCTGACGGACTTCTCGGGGAAGAAGTGGTGGTGAGCTTCCGTGGTGGTGTTGGCATAATTTATCCATTTGGTTTCCACGTCATCCACGCTAAGTACTTCAGTCCAGGGATGGTGAACTATCCACTGCCCGAAGAGGCGCACTGCAGAGTCAGTAATCGGCCTGTAGGTCGTGATGTAGGGTCTCTGTACTTGAGTGGGAGTGGCAGCTGGGGACCAGAGCACTGATAAGTGTGTGCTACACCCGATAGGAGGCATTGGTTGAGGTGGTTGGTACTGGTCCGCTAAGTCAGTTAAGATAAGGTCGAGGGTATTTTGACCGTGTGTGGGGAAGGTCACAACTTGTGATAGTGATAGCTGGTCCTGGATATCAGTGGTGTCAATTTCATTTAAATCCCCACATAATACTAACTTGGCACATGGGTACCTAACTCTGAGGTGGTCTGAGGTGGTGATGAGATGATTGATAAGAGTGTCTCTGGTGGGTGATTGAGGCGGATGGTATGCCACACAGATTATGATGGAAGCAGTGTTGTGCGGGTGGGCCCGTAGCACGACACGTACCCATAATGCTTCCACATCTGCTGGGACTTGAACATCCAGGCGTGACGGGCGTAGGTCATCTTGACAGAAGAGGGCAACGCCCCC
>NW_024754751.1:0-20000 GCF_018991925.1 Homarus americanus
ACACACACACACACACACACACACACACACTAAAACTGGATGCTCGCCGATTAAGCCTTAACAAGCAACTGACGTTTTTGCCAATTGAGGATAAATATTAGTTTGTATTGCCACAAGTTAAGTGGTAATTTTGACTCTGTTTAATTTTAGTTGTTATTTACCATCGTAATATAGCCAAATTATACCCAAAGTAGGTTAGGTTAGGTTAGATTAGGTTGGGTTAGGTTAGGTTTTTATGCGACTACTTTTTTATGTGTTATGTTGATATACATGATCGTCTTTGGTTAATCAAAAGTTTTAAAGAATACTTAAAAGTTATTGCATTTAAAACAAATATTTAGAGGCAGAGTATATACAATGGAATTAAAAAAACTGAGACGTAAACATGAGAAGAAAGAGAAGGAGGAAAGAGAAAAGAAGGAACAAGAGAGGATATAATAACAATAATAATAATAACAACTAATAATAATAATAATAATAATAACAATAACAATAACAATAACTACAAAAACGAATAAATATAATACAAATATTTACACATACTGATGTAAAATCAAGACTGTTCATCTCACCATAGATACTGTACAGATGTAGAGAGGCTGTAATCCATCAAACGGCAGCGCCCCAACGATTGAATGAGCTATTTATTTTTCCCTTCTATTACATATATTACTCAGTCAGAAATAACCTCCTTAAACCGAAAAAAAAACACTGCCCCTAAATTTACAAGTGGAATAAAGTGAAAGTAAGTGAAATGTGGCATGTGATCACCGTAGACTTTTCTAAAAATTATTGGGGGTGAGAGTACGGGAAGACCTTTGCTACAGTTCTCAAGGCCACGTGAGGTCCATTAAATATACTTCCTGAGTGAGTGGTTATTTTCAAGCTTTGTTTTATAACTCAGGGGTAATATAATAACGATAGTGTTGAATCATAATTTCATGCTAATTTTTATTGGCATTACAGTACTCTCCTTCCTTCCTTTCTTTCTTCTATCTCCCTCTCTTCCTCCTTCCTTCAACACACCTTTTATCACCCTCTATTCTTCACCACAGCTCTTATCACCATCTTTCCTTCTCCGTCCTTCCACACACATTTTATCATCCTCTCTCTTCCTCCCTCCTTTCACTTATCTTATATTACCTTCTCCTCCTCCTCCTTTCTGCCTTACCTTTTATCACGTTCTCTCTTCCTCCCTCCTTCCACTTTCCTTTTATCACATTTATTTTCTTCTTCCCTTCTTCCACACAGCTCTTATCACCCTCTCTCTCCTTCACCACAACTTTCATCACCCTCTCTCCTCCACCCTCCTTCCACACACACACCTTTATCCTTTCTTCCTTCCTCTCCTTTCACAGTTTATCACTCCTTCTCCTTCTCCTCCTATTCTCTCTAACAGAAGCTGAGAGTGACAAATACATTCATGCGATGCATGGAAGTTTTGACCTGTATGCATTGTGTGACGATATATGAGAGAGCGGTCGATTCAGGTGAGAGAAGTACGTAGGAGGAGAGAGACAGAGAGAGAGAAGCCGGGATAGAGAGCGAGATGGAAGTTTGAGGGAAAAGATAGAAGTAGGGGTCAAGGATGAGGAGCGAGAAGAGGAATAAGATGGGTGAGAGGCCAACGGGGAGGCCGGATGAAAAGCAGAGGGATTTGCTGGAGAGAGGCCGAGGAGGAAGTCAAGGTTGAATTTAAATGAAAGGATAGGTAAAGATAAGAGAAAGAGGTCGGAGAGAGAGAGAGAGAGAGAGAGAGAGAGAGAGAGAGAGAGAGAATAATAGAGGAAGACGAGAAAATAATAATAGAAGAAAAATAATTTACATGAGGAAGAATCAAGAAATAGAAAAACCACAACAACAAAAACTAAAAGACCCAAGTATCCTTATGACAAAGAGAAAACAAGGACTGCTAAGACGAACACACACACACACACACACACACACACACACACACACACACACACACACACACACACACACACACACACACACACACCCACACACACACACACACACACACACACACACACACACACACACACACACACACTAAAACTGGATGCTCGCCGATTAAGCCTTAACAAGCAACTGACGTTTTTGCTAATTGAGGATAAATATTAGTTTGTATTGCCACAAGTTAAGTGGTAATTTTGACTCTGTTTAATTTTAGTTGTTATTTACCATCGTAATATAGCCAAATTATACCCAAAGTAGGTTAGGTTAGGTTAGATTAGGTTGGGTTAGGTTAGGTTTTTATGCGACTACTTTTTTATGTGTTATGTTGATATACATGATCGTCTTTGGTTAATCAAAAGTTTTAAAGAATACTTAAAAGTTATTGCATTTAAAACAAATATTTAGAGGCAATAACAATAACAATAACTACAAAAACGAATAAATATAATACAAATATTTACACATACTGATGTAAAATCAAGACTGTTCATCTCACCATAGATACTGTACAGATGTAGAGAGGCTGTACTCCATCAAACGGCAGCGCCCCAACGATTGAATGAGCTATTTATTTTTCCCTTCTATTACATATATTACTCAGTCAGAAATAACCTCCTTAAACCGAAAAAAAAACACTGCCCCTAAATTTACAAGTGGAATAAAGTGAAAGTAAGTGAAATGTGGCATGTGATCACCGTAGACTTTTCTAAAATTATTGGGGGTGAGAGTACGGGAAGACCTTTGCTACAGTTCTCAAGGCCACGTGAGGTCCATTAAATATACTTCCTGAGTGAGTGGTTATTTTCAAGCTTTGTTTTATAACTCAGGGGTAATATAATAACGATAGTGTTGAATCATAATTTCATGCTAATTTTTATTGGCATTACAGTACTCTCCTTCCTTCCTTTCTTTCTTCTATCTCCCTCTCTTCCTCCTTCCTTCAACACACCTTTTATCACCCTCTATTCTTCACCACAGCTCTTATCACCATCTTTCCTTCTCCGTCCTTCCACACACATTTTATCATCCTCTCTCTTCCTCCCTCCTTTCACTTATCTTATATTACCTTCTCCTCCTCCTCCTTTCTGCCTTACCTTTTATCACGTTCTCTCTTCCTCCCTCCTTCCACTTTCCTTTTATCACATTTATTTTCTTCTTCCCTTCTTCCACACAGCTCTTATCACCCTCTCTCTCCTTCACCACAACTTTCATCACCCTCTCTCCTCCACCCTCCTTCCACACACCTTTTATCACCTTTCTTCCTTCCTTCCTCCTTTCACACAGCTCTTATCACCCTCTCCTCTCCTCCCATTCTCCTACCAACAGCTGAGAGTGACAACAGACATTCATGATGGCTGGAAGTTTTTGACCTGTATGCATTGTGTGACGATATATGAGAGAGCGGTCGACCAGGTGAGAAGCACGTAGGAGGGAGAGAGAGACAGAGAGAGAGAGAAGCCGATAGAGAGGCTGAGATGGAAAGCCCGAGGGAAAAGATAGTGAGAGGCCAAGGATGAGAGAGCGAGAAGAGGAATAAGATGATGGGTGAGAGGCCAACGGGGAGGCCGGATGAAAAGCAGAGGGATTTGCTGGGAGAGAGGCCGAGGAGGAAGTCAAGGTTGAAGAGGTCGGAGAGAGAGAGAGAGAGAGAGAGAGAGAGAGAGAGAGAGAGAGAGAGAGAATAATAGAGGAAGACGAGAAAATAATAATAGAAGAAAAATAATTTACATGAGGAAGAATCAAGAAATAGAAAAACCACAACAACAAAAACTAAAAGACCCAAGTATCCTTATGACAAAGAGAAAACAAGGACTGCTAAGACGAACACACACACACACACACACACACACACACACACACACACACACACGACTGACAGATTCTATTGATAGATCCAATCTCTACTGTGTGCTGACCCAATCCCTTATATCGATATCAGCGGGTGTAATGTTCCCTCGGGCTGCCACAAACAATATTTAACTTTTCTACTGTTATTATTAAGAGAATTTGTACCATTTCTGAGGGTTTTTTTTGTTGTGTGTGGAAGTAACTCGAATTAATTTAGTTTTTATTATTATTTTTTTATACCATTGGTAAGGTTTCAATAAAAGTTCATAATTAAAAATAAGATAATTAGTTGAGTCACTTTTTTTCTCTTTCTCTCTCTCTCTCTCTCTGCCCTCCTCTCACTCCCTCTACTTCATCTTCAGCCATCACAGGTCTGTCACTGTGTCATTTGTTTGTGTCTTCAGCAGGACAAACACAACCTGACACACACACACACACACACACACACACACACACACACACACACACACACACACACACACACACACACACAAAGAGTCTTACCCGTTTTGGTCAAAAAAATTTTAGTAGAAATTTTTTGTCTTGTGGAAAATTTTAATTGTTCCTATTTTTGCCTTTTTCTCTGAATACTATTTCACCTTCTATTCTTTCCATTTTTAATTATTCGTTTACCTAATTCTTCATTTCTTTTTTGTAATTGTTTTTTATCCAATTATCTCGACATTTTATTTTGTATTTCTCCATTTACTTTCTCTTTACTCTTTTAAAAGTTTATTCATGAATTACTGTTTTTATTTATGTTATGTTCATCAATTTACTTATTAATTCTATTATTATTCTCATGGTATAATTGCTTAACCATTTGCATAACTATCACTTTTTTATATATTTTTTCTAAGCGTTTTCGATTAATAAAGTTTTCCCAGCCTATATTTTGTATCTACACTTTTTATGTTCCAAAAGAAACCATTTTGGTCTAAAACTTCTATAGTGAAGTTGGCAAC
This sequence comes from Homarus americanus, assembly GCF_018991925.1. NCBI lineage: Eukaryota > Metazoa > Arthropoda > Malacostraca > Decapoda > Nephropidae > Homarus > Homarus americanus. Next base: position 4,773 of record NW_024754751.1, read on the forward strand.
TTTCCCAACAGCTGGCGAAGACGGGAGAGATACTTGATTACAATGACATGTTCCTGACGTACTGAGTGCCTAAGGGGTGTATGGTGGAGGGTGGAGGGGTAGCCGAGACGGGAAGAGTAAGATGGGGTTTATGTGATTCTCTTAATTATGAAAAAACTGAACCATTGTGTAGATATATAGCTCGATGTACTGTATATAATCTGTACCTTCCTTATCTTATCTATGCATTAATCTTTATAATCACATCTCTAAAAATGTACTAATTTATTATGTAACTGCTTATGTTGTGGTGCTCGGAGTCTCTATGTTGGAGTATGAACAAGATGACTGGTTTTCTTTCCTTGAGAGGGTCACTGATCATCCTTAATAGCTCATTAAAGTACGATTAATGGATATCATTCTATTTATAAACCGGGGAGTTGAGGGCCCTCGCGGATGTACAGTATCATGCGTTTCATCATACTCATGTCCACAGTTCGCTCGGCACCTAGCTTTTTACTTTACTGTACATGTGACAGTCAGTGTAATGTCCACCTGAGTCTTTGGCTGCAAACTCACCTGTAAATGCTCTCGATCTTCCAGTATTTATAGAGACTACAAACTCTTATTGGACAAAGACAATAACATAAACAGCCGGCCATTACGTTGTGTTTGTACAGTTTAGTTAAGTCGCACCAACATCAGAGAAATGGCTTGGTAGCTTGGACATAAAAACAAAACGGAAATAAACTCGAAAATATACGACAGAGAAGATGAAAAGTATATACACAATTCTTCAGATCTGAGAACGAATCAAGTTATACAAGTCGCCTGGTAAACTCACGTCATGGAAATCGATAAAAGTTTTAAATTGAAAGGAACATCAGATGACTCTACTTATTCCCTAGACTTTCCTTCTTCCTTTCATCATCTCCTTCTCAAACCTTCCTCCTCATTTCTCTTTTCTTCCCAATCCGTAACAACTGCCCCTCCCCATTCTAATATCTCTCCTCTGATTCACCTTTTCTCTCTCTTTCCCTCGATCTCCCATCCTCTCACCTCTCCCCTCTCCCACCCTCTTCTCATCCCGCCCCCCCCCCCTTCATTCCACCCACATCGTTCCATATTACTTTCCACAGTGTTGCTTCATCGTCATATCCGGCTGAGTGATAACGTAGCCTCTGGGACATTTCCTGTGAAGTTTTCATTTCCATTTCTGAGTTTTAACTTTTGTATTTCGCCTCCGAGTTTTACTTTTGAGTTCCACCTTTTAATTTTTTTTTCTGAAATTTTATCATTTATCGTCTATGTTTATTTATATTTGTTTTTTACTTTTAAATCTAACCAAACCTACCCTACCCTACCCTACCCTACACGACAAAGAGGACGGACAGACTGACAGGAAGATAGACAGGATAGACAGACAGATAGACAGGATGGACAAACATATAGACAAGATGGGCAGACAGATCGACAGGATAAGTGCATAAGGAAGCCACCTGGAGACCTCGATTTATTAATAAACATATCGGCTGCCTTAACTTATCGAGGCCACACAACACATGACTTATACGGTCTATTTACATGTGTAGTTTCCACGTTGGCCTCACCCTAAGTGATCGATGAGGGTTGTCATTATGATGTTACGACCCTAAGTGATTAATGACACCAATGACCTGGTTTAGGGTCGTTATCTCCGCGCCTCATTTCACTCGACTGCGTCATACTGTTGGTTGGCTCTATCCCCCTCCCTCCTTCCCCTCCCCCCCTCTCCCCCTCCCCCCTCCCCCTCGCCACGCTCCGGCCAGTGTTACAGGGAGGCTGAGGAGAGACCCGGCGGGTAATATAGCACTTTATTATTCAGATAAATGGAATATATTACCATGGCGTTTTGGAGGTAGATGGGATGATGAATATTGTTCTGGGTTCATTTTTAAACCCATATACTTCCAAAGGGAAAAAATTGAACACTAACCATTGACATTCGTTCGTTCGGCGTCAAACAATGTCTTCTTGAACAACTACTTGATAAATATCAACTAAAGTAAATAATTTTTGGGGAGACTTAAAAGTTTATCTGTATAAATGAGGTTGTTCTTCCCTCATAGAAATTAGGGATTAAAATCAAATAAGCTGCTTCTTCAGGTGAGTGTTGTAGGTCGTCTGGCTCTCTTGTTTTCTAGTATCAATAACGTGTAGTTCTGGCAGTGTGGTGGGACATTTAAAATAATTCCGCGTGTGGTGTTTTATATTACAGTATTAGTAAAAATAAAAACTCAGTGATTTAGTGTTGATTTGTTTTCGTAATGCCTTTAATATTTTCAAACAACAAGTTATTTTATGTCATACTGAAATTTTAATGTCGATGCTATTATATGTCATGTTTTTAAGTCTTATTGAAAAAAAAAACATATTCACTTTTATAAAAGGTTTACGCTGATGCTCGACACTACTGACAAATTAAATTAATTAATCAAAGCGGCTAATAAAGGCAAGAAAGGGGAAAATTCGTAGAAATTCTTTAATTAGACCATAATGAATTGGCATCTATCCGTGTGTTGCGTCATGACTCCCTGAACATTATTAACTGTCTAATGAAATAGTGTATAAAATAAACTTGTGGCTACATAACACTGTAACCTCTTCAGCCAATTAAAATATTTAATTTTTGCCATGTATATTTTTTTCCAGCTGGAATCTTGTTATTACACAGGACCAACATAAGGTAGCCATTGTATACTAATCGACCTCATGCCCTTATACCACCGAGTTAACCTCACTTATTAAACTTAAATTACTACTGTGTCACACGGGAGTCATTATTTTTCTCACTTTGCACACTCAGGTCATTAAACACGTCATTTAATGATGTTTATATATCAAGAGGCACTTAAGAATATTGTTGAGAATACGCGTCAAGTGATTTCTATTTTTTGCATCGTATCCTCGGAAAGTCATTCCCTCTAAATAGCTTTCTAGAAGTCTTTCTTACCCTTTTAAGCTTCGTTTTTTTTATTCCCAGAGCCATTCTTTTTCCCAGTTTTTATATTTAGAAAGTCACAAACACAGGAAATAGTTTCAAGGATCGACAGATGACACATTTGTTTTGGTAATGGTGGTGGTGGTGGGTGGCTGTACATCTTTTTCGTGTGAGTCAGGTAACACATTTTTCAAAAGTTTTTCTCAGGAGAAATTATCCTTATTTTCTGTTCTGACGACCAACCGAAGCTCTTCTAACTTAACTTATCATTCCTTAAATAATACATACGAGGACCTACATATAAACCTACATACAGACATAATTGTATCCGAATAATTATACTCGTATCTAATAATATAATTCATACATTCTCACATTTTTGTCTATAATTCTGAGAAAATAAAGACAAGTGAACCCCCGATGTGTGTCGAGGAGAGTTAGGGTGAGCCACACGAGCTGAGAGTAATGGCTAAAATTTCCTGTGTCCAAAGATTAATGAATGGCTCACGGTTTCCAGCGAACGGTGGCTAATCGTCCGGGATACGAAGAATAGATCCATAATTTGCCTCGTTGGTTTCCTCCAAACTCATTACACCACCACAACAACACTCGTAGATCCCCCAAAGCAAAAACCAAAAAGACAAAACAGATAGAATTTTTTATGACTTAGACAGTGACAACTAATCTCTCTAACTTCAAATTAACAACAAGCTTAATAATATTCCTATAGATAATAGAACAAAATTAGTTATATTGTCTACACAGATTAAACAAATTATCAACACTATCCACCACCAACTCAAGTAAATTATATCGGTTAATAAATAGAGTAAAGAAAACTTAATAACTAATGAAAATAGAAAAGAAATGGTAAAAGAGCCGAGGTTGTCAAAGTTCAAGAAACACATAATATTACGAACTCTTATACAAACAAAATCCACTTTTTTATTACTCAAAGAATCAAGAATCGAAGAATAACAAAAGAAAAGGGAAATAAAAGACTGCACAATCTGAAAGTTATAAAGACGCCACAAACATAAATAAACGAGAGACAGCAGTAGAACGAACTTTACAAAGGTTACAAAAAACACCCAAAATATAACAGGCGGAAAAGCTGTATTTCTCACAGTTGTAGGATGGAAAACTGCAGACTTTACAGATAAATGGTGTTATTAATCCTAGTTCACCGTGAGTAATGGAACCTTCGTCAAACACTAGAGTTATGAATGATGCCAGACATGGTGATGGAGTGCTGAGGGTGCGACAAACAGCTGGTGGTGATGTGCGACAGTGATACTCACCCATGATGGTGGGGTGCTGAGGATGTGACAAGCAGCTGGTGGTGATGTGCGACAGTGATACTCACCCATGATGGTGGGGTGCTGAGGATGTGACAAACAGCTGGTGGTGATGTGCGACAGTGATACTCACCCATGATGGTGGGGTGCTGAGGATGTGACAAGCAGCTGGTGGTGATGTGCGACAGTGATACTCACCCATGATGGTGGGGTGCTGAGGATGACAAACAGCTGGTGGTGATGACAGTGATACTCACCCATGATGGTGGGGTGCTGAGGATGTGACAAACAGCTGGTGGTGATGTGCGACAGTGATACTCACCCATGATGGTGGGGTGCTGAGGATGTGACAAACAGCTGGTGGTGATGTGCGACAGTGATACTCACCCATGATGGTGGGGTGCTGAGGATGCGACAAACAGCTGGTGGTGATGTGCGACAGTGATACTCACCCATGATGGTAGGATGTGATGATGGTGTGACTCAGTGGATACTGCTGGACCAGCTGGTGGTGATGGCTGGTGAGTGCTGAGGACTGACACAGCTGGTGGTGATGTGCGACAGTGATACTCACCCATGATGGTGGGGTGCTGAGGATGTGACAAACAGCTGGTGGTGATGTGCGACAGTGATACTCACCCATGATGGTGGGGTGCTGAGGATGCGACAAACAGCTGGTGATGATGTGCGACAGTGATACTCACCCATGATGGTGGGGTGCTGAGGATGTGACAAACAGCTGGTGGTGATGTGCGACAGTGATACTCACCCATGATGGTGGGGTGCTGAGGATGCGACAAACAGCTGGTGGTGATGTGCGACAGTGATTAGGTGACCAATCAGCAAGCACTCCACCTCCATGCCAATTGTTTGCCCCACACAGAACTGTTATAGTCCCTAGTTTAAACTGATATGACTTGGTAATTCTAGAAAGAACTATTCCAACTTGAATGTTTAGTTAAAACTAAGTTTAATAACATGCCAGTCCCGGATTTCGGGTTTACTCCAGCATCATTAGGTGTGACTAGTTTTACCTGGTTAATATTGTACAACGTTTGTGCCTTATAGTTTTAAATAGTTAAAACTGGTTTTGACTTTTTCCGGGTTTTAAAACACACACACACACACACACACACACACACACACACACACACACACATATATATATATATATATATATATATATATATATATATATATATATATATATATATATATATATATATATATATATATATATATATATATATATATATATATAATGTTGTCACTGAAGATTTTTATACATCAGATCAAGGTATATGAGTGTTGCATTACAGGTCAAACCATGATTGCTCTACAAAGGTGAACTTAATTGTAAGATACTTTCTCTCCCCTACTGACTCGCACATATGAATAACGTCAGCCCTACCTTTGATATTGTCCCCAGTGCCTCTGACAGTGTCCATTGCATAAGTGTTTCAAGGTCTCGCATAATGAGATTTATCTCTCTTGAGAGCATCAAATTCTTTGCTGTTTTTTCCATCTACACAGACAGCTCTATGTTTCTCGTCTCGTGTGTTATGACACAAACTTTCATATATCTTGGAACCTACCTTGTAATATGCAGTTCAAAGCACATGTTTCCTCATTATGATACATGCATGTCAGAAAGTGTTTTTGGTTACTTTAACAAAAACAATTTCAGAAAGCCATACTTTGTCTAACCTTTAGCGCAAACAATTCCGGATTTTTTCCCTGTTATATGACACGAATAACAGGATTTTATAGAAGAAGTAACATAGGCAACTTTGTTTACCTTGGTTGGACTCCGTCTTGGAGTACCACCTGTATTTTCACCAGCCAACACGGAGGCCCGGTGAAGGTCTGCTACTGAGGTCTTTATGCTGGATATTGACACCCCTTACCGCTCGCCCTCTCAACTTAGTGTATCGTTTCAAAGTTCTTCGTTGTTTCTGGCGAGTATCAACTGTATTTAATGTTCGCTGTTATCGTGACACTTCGTTGTCATCCATCACCAGCAGTACGGCGTTCCATAACGATCATCATCACCTCTTCCCACTCCTTCATCCATCACCGCCTAACACCTCGTTAACTGTAGCACCATCATTACCAGCACCATCATAAGCACTAGCAACACCACTAACAACAACACCGTCACCACCTACCCCAGCTAAAATATCCTGACTACTGGACTACCCTTAGTGACCTCTACTCTGAAATCCTTTTTGCGCAACCGCTCACAGGATGAGTATAAGGTGCACTATAAACTAGCTGCTGTTCGTGGCAAAATTAAAATAATGAAAAAATTTAGCATCACTAATACCAATATCACCACCACTACAACCATCACCACCACAAACATGAACACCCAAAGTGCAATCACCAAGACTAACACCACCAACACCCCCTCTACCCCCCTCCATTATAAACATCTCATTGATCGCCCATTAGATAAAAATATACCCCATAAAATACCTCAGTGAAGGAAATACTTGGCCATGTAGAGTGACTGAGTAGCTGTGTCGACTATTACTCAAGGTTAGAGGTGATCTGATGGAGTCTTGGTGACTGATGGTGAGCGCCTTCCATCAGGGTGTCATATCCACTCCTCCTTACCCTCACTACACCACACACGGAGGAGAGGAAGAGGAGGATACACCGTGACCTATGACGTCTTTTGTCTCTTGTGTTTATGTTGAAATGTTCTGATTTTTTCTTTCGGTCTTTTTGCCAACTTCTCTCCCCCTTCCCCTCTTCCCTCTTCCATTCTCCTCCTCTTCTTCCCTCCCCCCTCCTCCCTCACCCTTTCCCCCCCTCCTCCCTCCTCTCCCCTCCTCCCTCCTTCCTCCTCATAGAGACCTCGAGGTGGAGGAAGGACGAGAACTGATGCTGTCTATTTATACGTTCTCCTGTCTCTGGTAAATTTAGGATCCCGCTCGATACCTTTTCATAGACTCAATGGATGGATTTCAGTTTTGGTGTGAACTTTTATGTATCATTAATAAGTTCTTGTGTGTGTGTGTGTGTGTGCGTAAGATGAGAGCATTGCTAAATCAAGTAAATTTCCAGCTAAAGACAATCTAAGTGGCCGGAGCAACGAGTCATTTACAGAGATTCCGATTAATTTCTCAGTTCTGTATCGTTGCGTTGTCATAATAAACTCCATATCGTATATATACTTGGAGTTTCCCATTGTGAAAAAAAAACAGACCTGAAAATCAATAAATAAATTCATGGTATCGAAAGGTCTCGAGCAAAAATCCGAGATCAAGGATATCCCAGACCGAGACCGAGACTGACACCTGAATAAAAGACCTCTAGATCTCCATCACTATTACATACACATATATACAAATGCATAAACGTACATCTAGCATGAGCACACACCAGTTGCCAGGACCTGTTAATAAACAACACGTGGAGTGGTAATTGTTTCCTCTGATGCTGGAAATCTCATTTATCAGATTATCCCCTGCTGTATTTTGATCGAAACCGTCAACACAATTTATGCTTCAAACCTAGTGGTAGGTTCGTTCTGGCTGGCTTATTATAATCGAGCCAACTCATTTCGCAAAACTTCAACAATTTCTCTGCGGCTCGCTGACGTGGAACACATTTTCTCCTGCTTTTATGTCATTCATGTTTATATACGCATGTAACTGTCCCCTCACTAGTTATTTTGTTTATACACACGCACCAACCAACATACCTTTTCATTAATACGTTAAATAAAATATATATATTCACATTTCTCCCTATGACATCCTATTTATTTTTCAATCAGTGCTAATTACTAGGAATAATTACACATTTTAATAACTAAATGTTGGAATATCAAATTATGAAATCGTAGAATAATATCGAAGGATTTTGGTAAGGGAATTTTCTGTCACAGCGCCACGGTCACATTGGACGTACGTGTGTAGTCAACCAATTTCATCCCGACTAGATAATTTACTAAACGGTATTTACTAAAGCGAATTGTAAATCGTATATATTATTTATTATTTTGGTGCATCTTTTACTTTTTAGCCTTTTGTATTTTTATTGATTTGGTTATTCCTCCATTCTATCTCCCAATTATTACCTAGTTCTTATTATTCTTCCCTTCTTCAACGTTTCTCTTAAGTATTTCATCATTTTCTTCTTCCACACTCTTTAATCAACTTTCATCTCCTTCTTCTTCTCCTCCTTCTTCTTCTTCTTCTTCTCCTCCTCCTCCTCCTTCTCCTATTTCTTCTTCTTCGTCTTCTTCTTCTTCTTCTCTTTAGTTATATATATTATCTCATTCTAATTTTTCTCTTTTGTGTCACTTTCCACGATCTTCATATTTCTTTCTCTTTCGATATATTTCACCTCAAATTTTAATACTTCATTCTCACATTGTCATTCACCTCCTCATTCTTCCTTCTCATTCTTTCTCACCCAAATCCTAAGACCACGTTAGTGTCCCATCTCTTCTCTTCCTCATTTATCTTTTATTTACTCTTACTCATTCTTAAAACTTCTCTCTCCTCCTTGGGTTTTCTCTCCCTCTTACCAACTTCTCAAGAGGGGGAAATAACAGGAGAATTGGACGTCTTTTTTTTATTACGTTAATATAAACAGACCAGTTTCTGAAAGAGCCGTGATAGAGGTTTAAAGATGGCCTGGCTGGGAAAAGTTGAGTTTATATGCCTGTGTGGGTATTATACAGGTCTTCACACACACGCAAAAATACACACAAAGAAACACACACACACACACACAACCACAGAGAGGGAGAAAGAGAGAGAGAGAGAGAGAGAGAAAGAGAGAGAGAGAGAGAGATCAAAGGCATAGGTACTGTGTTTACTTGTATAATATTGCATCCTACCAGACAATATTAAATAAAGTTCACTTCAATTTGCTCCCCCACTGACCTGACTCCCTCTGTGTGAATCTCTCTCTCTCTCTCTCTCTCTCTCTCTCTCTCTCTCTCAATCTCTGGTTCTCTCTGTCTGTCTCTTTCTCTTAATATATGAAAAATTATATAAATACACTACACAACCCAAAGGAAATACATTAATTATTACTCAGCCAGGTAAAGGTGATGGTAGTAAATACAATGCATCTCACTATACCTAAGCTATGAGTCTCCTCAATGATACATCAACATACAAACTCTTAGAAGCTGACACCTCATTACATATTTTAGAATTAGATATTAGAGTATAAAAGTTAAATATGTTATTATGGAACATCAAAGATCAGATTTAGGACGACGTGTGTAATGAGTTGTGTCCAGCTGGCATTAAAACAGTGGCTATGTTTAATGAATTTCTAAGGTTAGCGAGGTTGGTTATCCTATTAGGTTTATTATTTCATCTATAGACACTAGTGAAAGCAGCCTAATGTAGTGGCAGGCTTAGGTTTGGTTAGGTTGGTTTCTGTCGCCAATATTTGTAACCCCCACAAAGTGTTGCTGTTTCGTAAAGTATCATTACTAAAGGTACTTACTACATAGGTTTATATAGTCATTATTTATTCCTCTCACACCTAATAAGTATTTTTAATTTACAACAAACACATCCTTGAAATCCTGCCAATATATAATGTGGTCTAAGTGGTGACTTTATCCTTAACCTTTACGGAAAAATATACTTAATTTGATTGTTTTTGTTTTTCCAGGTAGGTGAAAGTTAACAGCTCCTTGAGGGACCGTAACACACCACAACACATCTCACTACAGGTATGTCCAAGTCAGTTTTATTTATCAGTTATCATTGTTTTTGTACTTGCTCGGGAGTCTTGCGTCTCCACTAATTGAGTACAGTCGCCGTTACCTCCCGTGTTGTATAAGGTCACTCGGGAAAATTTCTGAATCCAGTGATTTTCTAGACCTGTGACTTGCGTATGTCATTAATTCAATCAACTTCCGGAACTTTGAATTCCTTTACGCCATTATTACCAGACCATTTAAGTCATTTACCATTCCAGCATCATGCATCCACTTAAAACTGATACTGTAATATCGTCCAGTGTTTCTTGTCATTACCAAAGTTCAGGACCAGATTGAAGCTGAATCCAATCATATCTTGATCATCTTTCCTGGAACGAGGAGGACGTGTCTTAGTTATCGGGTTCTTCCTTTAATACATCCCTCCAGTTTGTTATGGTCTTCCTCTCGCATACGTTGGTAGTTATTTGAGGGAAACACAATATTACTTACTTGATTGTCTTATTTTGGTTTTCAAATAATATATATCGTGGGGTGGGGTGTTGTGGAGTAGGGTGGGGTGTTGTGGAGTAGGTTGGAGTGGGGTGGAGTGGAGTGGGGTTGGGGTGAGTGGGTTGGGGTGAGGTCAGTAGTATTTTTAGTCTCGTCTTCCATTCGTCCTTTCTGATTGGCCAATAGCAGGATATATCTTAAACTTTTTCACAAACTTCTTCAAATATGGCATTGTTGAATTCCATGCCATTATCTGGAAGTAACACCTGTGGTGTAATAAAAGGGCAAATAACATTCTCCATAAATACATGTACAACTGATTTTGCTGTTTTATCCTTAAGTGGTGCTAGACTACCGAAACAAGGAAAATGATCAACAGCAACAAAACAAATACTGATATCCGTTTTTTGCTAATAGAAGTTTCAATTAATCAATTGCAACTGTGTCCCAAGTGTGCTGAAGAATAGGACATGGTCATATGGGAGCAGTAGGACCAACATACCCTTATGTTTCGCACACGAAACTCAAGAATCAGCATGAGAATTAATGCTCCGTCTCATTGTGGGCCAAAATTAAGTAAGTGTAAATTGTCTCAGAGAACATTTCTAACCCGGATGAAATGCATAAGGTTTATTATGTGGTGTAATGGTCATCATGTTCACCTCACAAGAGTGAACCAGGGATTCGATCCTCGGGCAGCGTAATGATGTTGAATTGACTTTATGTAAATTTACACCAAAAAATTAATTTCTAGTGTTCTAAAATATATTTTTACTATGGGACAGAAAATGGTGGAACTTAATTAGTTGTATTATCCCTCTGCAACGAAAGAGCATAAATTGATCAGCTGGAAACCAATGCTTAGTTAAATTCTAAAAAGGTAAATTAATCATTGATTGTAAGATTATGTAAAGTAAGGTTGTGAGTAGTTGGATGAGTGGAGAACATTTGGAAATATGTATTGAGATTTAAAATGTTGTAACTCCATGTGTATTGAGTAAAATCAGCTTATATCTTGGTAGAACTTTGTATGTTATTGTAATACATATGTAATTTTTTCTCAATAAATATGTAACATTAACTTTTTAAATGTTGATTTTTAGATAGCTTAATGATTATAGCTTATTTTGATATAAATGACTACCTATAAATAATTAAGACAACCTTATAAAGAGCGAGGTACCGAAGGAAAGTTTTATGAAATTTTGGAGTGTTGTTAGGGAGTGGACAGACATGTGAAAGTCCGGTGATCGTATAATGACCACAGTCATACATATTAGTTAATGTAAAGTCAAATGATTTATATTACGCTCAATAGCCCATAAAACATGGAGCTATAATTTACTTCTTGAGTCACCCTACTGAGACGTCCGTTTTCTCACTGCTTCAGTAATACTGAGATGCCCATTGCTGCCATGGTTTCAAACACTCTTAGTATCTTTTGTTAATGTTAATAGATTTAAATTTACGAATGAATGTGTGTGTTGCATTAAGTTAAACATGTCAGCTTTCAAATGAAACATTCAAGGTCCGTTGTGAGTGATGTTGAAAGCTTCAACTGTATTTACTTTTAATAAAATTGTCAAGTATGTCCTTGAATTAGAGTTTGCAGTAGAGGCGATAATCGTATTCCCTGTTCTGAGGGACGAACGAAGCTTCCATTTTCCACTGAAGTCGGATTGTTTTAATTCCCAATTATCAGAGAATCTGATGACTGTATTGAAATTGTTTTCAGTTTTGTATTTTAGAAAGTTATCTATCATTTGAAAGAAACATGTCGACTCCTTATCGCCCTAAAAATCTAATGGTGAGAGAAGATACCTCCCTTATCCTTTTTTTTTATGACACTGCATGAAACAGTATTGCCAGCCAGTGTGCTTGACATCAATTTACTGATTGCAATGCAAGCTGGAATACTGATTAATTTGTAAGCAATAGCCTTAAGAAATCAATCTGACCCGTGATATTGATTGTCATGGTCCATTGTATACCGCAACTGAGTTAAATTAATATGTGCGTAAATGCGTTGTATATAACTGAGCGCATGGGGTGAGCAATCACTTCTCCTTCACCGACTCTCAGGTATGTGCATAGTCCTCACACCCACTACATTAAGTGAAATTAACTCAGCTGAACTTTGTTGAATATATCAGTGTTTATGTTCTAACGTAATTGAAAGTTTTATGTGCCAAGTGATAAAAGTAACGGAACTAGAAGCCTGATGTGTGAATGAACCATGCGTTCCTTTGCTAGACGTGCGTTGATATTTTGGATTTGAGACTTCTCTTGATTCACTCCTTCACCGAATCTCAGGCACTGTGTGTGTTGTGGACACTACCGAGTATCGGTAGCTGCCTGCAGGTGAGATGTGCGGGGCAGGATATCTTTAATACAAAGAGATTAAGATAGCGATGGAGTGACGAGCTCTGGGAACCAACCAAGGGAGAGTGGGCTCTCTAGCGCCGCTGCGCCGGTGGAGTTTAGCAAGGCTACAGCTGAGCCGCATGGATTTGAACACCAGTGGTGTGCGCCTGGTGTACTCAACTTGATTGTGTGGGCTAAATAATGTTCTTGAACATTATTTTGGATAATTATCGGGAATATAATTGTCTTAGGTTGAGTATTGCAACCATAAAATATTGCTATTACCAGTATTAAAATTTTTTACTGTATGCTACTGTAGTGGATTCCTCCCCTATAAACGCTTGTCGCTGAGTAGCCGACCCCGCGAATTCCCCAGTGTATGCCTCGTGGTCTAGGTCAGCAACCAGCGCCGCCATACATCACGGAGGTCAACTATTAAGCCACGCCTACCTCCGCTATATAAGACCTGACCTCGTGGTGACCTATCTCTTCTTCTAGCTACAGCCACAGCAAGCAATACCTCCTCCTCCAATCCTGCCTGGCGGCCCTCGCTCCCGCCGGCGAGCATGGCGACCCACAAGCTGGTCCCCCTCTGAGCACCCTCACCAACCAGCTCTCTCTACATCACGCTTGTAACCACGCTGCCACGTCCCAGCACCAAGCTGCACTGTACACCCAATACAATATGTATACAGGGAGCACATTGTGAGTTTCCTTTCTCCATCCCATCCTGAGTGTGAACCAACATCTCGTACCCCACACTACTCCTCCTTTGCTGTCACTCGGAATCGAGAATGACGATCATCCAACTATGAGACCATGATATGAGTTATTAAGGATGTCATCTTCGTTGGTGAGTTCTGAGGTGACTAAAGAGGCCGATACGGGTCCGGCAGTGTCGTCCACAGATGTTGTACGTGTGGATGGCTCCATCTAGTGTGGGAGGGGCGGCGGCAGCGTCTTTCCGGTGTTGGCGCTTGTCTGCCTCGGTTTGCAGTCGGGCTCTTCCAAGCGTTGCGGCGTGGAGTAATCGTTTCCCAGGTAAGGGGGTCGATTTGGTACTTTTTCAGGTTTATTTTAAGACTATCCTTATACCTTTTCAATTGCCAGTCAGCGTTATGTTTACTATTCGTTAGGTGACTGTAAAGTAGCTGCTTTGGCAGTCTACTGTCGTCCTTGTGGGTAATATGGCCAGTCCAACGTTTTTGTTCATGGATAATGGTAGCCTCGATGCTCCTACAGTTGGTGTCAACTAGAATACTGGTATTTGTTCTCTTGTCTACCCAGCGAACTCAGAGGATGCAAAAAAACTTAGCAAGGAACTATACATTTTGGGGTATATTCATAAACCCAGATCGCACGGTAATGCAGAGGGAACAGCACAAGAAGATCTTGGAGTCCTTGAAGCAGAAGAGGGAGGAGTCCATGAGGAACGGGGACGGACGTACAGTACCTATCCTTCTTCGTTCTGGTACCGGCGCTGGTCTTCCCCGACATTTTGTGATGATAACGACGCGCTAAACGCTGCTGTGTTACCCGGGGTGAACCTGCGTCTATGCGAAGAACTCTTTGTATAGTGGTACAGTCATCTGTGTTGTGAGAGTCAGACTGATGGTACTCACACCATGTAGTCTTTGCAGCCGCTGCATATGTTTTGGGTGGTCCATGTCTTTGACGTGGGTTGGTAGTTGGATGTCTCTTTTCTTTATTCTTGACACCACCACGCTGGAGCTGGTAACAAGAGTTCACAATATGACCTTTCTCTTACAATGGGTACATACTACTACTTAAATTTGTTACCTGAATTGTTAGGAACTCGTTGTTGCATTGGTGCTACAGGCGTTGGTGTCCTAGCTAGTGGACTACGAGCTGACTTGAGAGCAATTTTATTTGCGTACTCTATGATCAAATCAATTGGTGCATACTCATTATCCTGTGCACGACAATATGTAGGGTCTCGAACTGTCACAAGAAAACTAACTAGTTCAGTCAGTTTCGAAACATTCTTCTTAGACATTTTGTCATCATCATCTAACCACAGCAATCCACCAAAATTAGCAAGATCCTCATAAACATCACCAGCAATGGCAACACTCTTCAACCGAGTTTCTGCGCAAACCGCACTTGTCATACGATCTACCCACCTAAACAACCAATGTAAATGTCCTTGCTGTGTCCCAAACTCAAAAATACCAATTAGAGCCTTTTTTAAATTTCCATACTTTTGGTCAGCAAAACCACTAGTGGCAAAATGTTCACTTGCAATATTACCTTGTTTGATATGAGAGCGAACAAATGCTCTCTTCTCATTGTCTCCTTTGATCTTAACATTTTTCATGGTATCCTCACATGCTCTTATAAATGTAGTATCTGAATAGCTATTATAATGCTCTTCCAATTTGGCAATGCCCTAA
>NW_024754752.1:0-12971 GCF_018991925.1 Homarus americanus
TATATGATCAATATACAGCACATAACCTATTAACCTCTTAAACATAACTCACATGTTACAACTGTTGATACATCAGGACACAGTTTGTATAATATGATCAATATACAGCACATAACCTATTAACCTCTTAAACATAACTCACATGTTACAACTGTTGATACATCAGGACACAGTTTGTATAATATGATCAATATACAGCACATAACCTATTAACCTCTTAAACATAACTCACATGTTACAACTGTTGATACATCAGGACACAGTTTGTATAATATGATCAATATACAGCACATAACCTATTAACCTCTTAAACATAACTCACATGTTACAACTGTTGATACATCAGGACACAGTTTGTATAATATGATCAATATACAGCACATAACCTATTAACTTCTTAAACATAACTCACATGTTACAACTGTTGATACATCAGGACACAGTTTGTATAATATGATCAATATACAGTACATAAATATACTTATTAAAGTTATTTAGAGTTTTTTAGAGGATTTAATAGTTCACACTCACGTTTTGGGGTCTAGGGTTTGACCAACGAGAACAAATATAATATCCTCTTGGTATATGTTGGTCGAACGAAAGATGTTGTCTCTACGGTAGGAGGCGATAGACTATCCCTCAGGCAGTCATACAGCTGCGTGGCCGTCGCCCATTTAAACACCTCAGCAAATTCGTTGTCAACACCATGTCTCTCCTCTCACCCTCTCTCTCTCTCTCTCTCGTCTAGTTTATCTTACTGTGGCTATACCTCTCCTTCTCTGTCTCTTCTAGTTTATCTTACTGTGGCGGTAACACTATGCATTACAAGACTCTGTTATGATAACAGTGTACGTGAGGTCTGTTTTTACTGTACAGCTTTATATTGGTATGTTGCTTAATGATCGGTAATTGTTTATTTTATTATGTATTACTGCGATAGATAGAATTTTGCCTTGATTTTCATTTTATTGTTAGAATATTTATAAGGTTCCTACAATTCACATCACCTGAGGCGGCTGATGTATACATTACAGTTCACCTCTTAGAGCTGCTATAACACACACACACACACTCCCTCAAGCTCTCGGACTAAACAGCACATGATCTCAACACTGATGTATCATGCAATTTGCCTGCACCTGAAACTCAATACCGTTGTCTATTCACCCAGATTTAACATTCAGTTGCAATATACACATTCTACCTCGATTTATGCTAATGTAGAACACCAAGGCAGCGTGTTGCATTTGTATTGAATGGTTCCCTGGTCCCAGTTTACTTTGTTTCATGCAAGATATCTCTTAATGATGACATTTGTAGTGAACAGCAGCCTGACCTATGATTATTTTTGCATTTATGTTTCGTGCAGCTCAGCCCTCAGTGTTGACGTTGTAAGAACATCTACTTGGACACAGTTTATACCTCTTCATGCAGCTTAACTCTTCATGATAAAATGTGTAATAACAGCTGCCTCGCCCAACTTTATACTTCTTAATGATCTTAACTCTCAATGTTTACAGTTGTAATGGACAGTTGACTGGCCTAAGTTTATATTGCTTTACAAAACTTAATTCTAAAAGCGAAGACGTTCATTACTGTTGCTTTTGCAGTATTGTAATTTATTTTAATGTAGTTTTGTTCTGCTCTTAATTTGGCGATCATTTTTTGTTGTAAATAACCCTAAAAAAATCCACACATAAACTTTACGGAAATTCATAAAATATTATACAAGTTAATACAGTTTTTATTTATGAATCTTCCTGTATTTATGCATCAATGATAAAGTTATGCTGAAGATGACATGGGTCCTGGTTATAGACTTGCAGTACGGGAGAACTTTTTTGATAGTCGGGTTGTTCTAAAGCACACACACACACACACACACACTGACTGTTGTACAATAAACATGGTGTCTTCATTACCATCTTGAGGATATATTCCTCCTGGGAGTAAAACAAACGCCAGCAGACAAGACAAAGAGAACTTCATAATCGTCAAGAGAGTGAAGTGCACTAGTGACAAATACTTCACCCAACTGAGTATATTTGGGGCTAGTGAAGGTGAAGTGTAGCAGGCGTCAACCACTCTAGGTGGGCTGAGCTCTAGAGTGCACGGTGCCTCATGGTGAAACACACACTAGACTAGAGTAATTTGCACCTAGACACCGGACGTGACGTGACTCAGACGTGAGTCAAGTGCAATATGGAAGCTTAATTCATACTTTCTGTATTTTCCTTTTCTAAGTAATCCTTCATAATGCCGCCAGTTTCAATATCCATTAAAATAATAAATCATCA
Source organism: Homarus americanus (assembly GCF_018991925.1). Lineage (NCBI taxonomy): Eukaryota > Metazoa > Arthropoda > Malacostraca > Decapoda > Nephropidae > Homarus > Homarus americanus. The sequence continues at coordinate 2,298 of NW_024754752.1, forward strand.
TTTTTTACTCATTCACTAGCATTATGTACATTTTACTTAAATCAAATTTTAATGCTCAGAAATGAGAATAATGAGTTCTGGATTTTTCATTACAGTTCATTTTACCGTCAGGTGAGATGCACTCTACTATGGTGAAAAACACTCTAGAGTCCATCTCACCTGGTGGTAAAAGGCACTCTAGAGGTGCAAATTACTCTAGTGTGTGTTTCACCATGAGCCACCGTGCACTCTAGAGCCCAGCCCACCTAGAGTGGCTGACGCCTGCTACACCGGCCTCCACTGAGACAACCCTCCTCACTCGCTAAGCTCTGTTCTCAAAGGTTTTACAAGGCGGAAAATTCCCACAGTCAGTCTGTGTCTCCCTCGAGAACAATGCTTTAGTTTCTCACCAACGTCATATGTATATTTTACACACGTATTTTGCATGGTGCTGGCTAAGATGTAGTCAACATGACACTTGAGGATATCTCTTATGTATGTGCACGGTCTTGTGTCGTGCTGGAGAACGTGTACCACCGGGAAGCTCAGCTGCCGCGGTAATGTGTGAACAAGCACATGGGTGGCGCCTCACTATGAGTGAGTGATGGTCTAGTTTTTACTTCCACACTGTGAGTGTCCCACAACTTTGAGTGTTAACTGACTTTTACTATAATACTAAAGTTGATGCATAATTAATGTGTGATGTACGATGAATATAATGACATCACCTTAATTCTTGATTCAATTATGCCAGTTTGTGTACCCAACTTTATCAAGATTCGGGATCATCAAAAAAGCATATCACCCTGTTTTACGTACACACACAAGAAAATGCAAATAGAATGCAACTTCATACAACATGCTCCATTTACTTTTTCCTGACGTCGTTCTGTCAACACTCGATAACACCTGTTCATGACAGAGCGACCCCTGAACACCGCCATTTACATGTGCAACCCCGTGTTAGGTTAGGTTGTCTGGTGTTGTTCAGTGTGTCTAGAGTTGGTGGCAGTATTTAATGAATTATACATGTACTGCTTCACATCTTGGAGAATTATACAACTACTGCGTCACATCTTGGAGAATTATACATGTACTGCGTCACATCTTGGAGGATTATTATGACGGCGTTACATAAGAGAAGCATTTTAGGAACATCCGACCAGAAGTTTGATTTATTTATTTACCTCATGGGCAAAACAACATAGGCGTGGCTTATGATGTTAAATATTTAAGGCAATTATATACATTAAGGTAGACTACAGGTAGGAAATATTGAAGGATGATGACTTATATTGTGTGAGAGAGACTGTATCCACCTTGTCTCACCTGCACACACACCGTATTATTGTGTGGGAGAAGGAGAGGGAGGGAGGGAGAAGGAGAGGGAGGTTCTTACACTGTACCATCACATGAAGGTGGTCCTTTATTTGTATTTAATGACGTTGTTGGAGGGGGATGGGAGAGTGCCAGGCGGAACACCCTGACTTACTGACTCAAATACTGTAGTTGTGACAGAGAAGAAAGACCAGATAATTAAGAGAAAGAAGAAGGGAATAAGCAAGAATACAATTATTCTCATAAATATTACATACAATACCACTTTCTGCCTCATAAGATATGTTGATCAAGTGATCATTTGTGGTCAAGTTTTCCAGTTACCTGAGATAACCTGAGTTGATCATCATTTGTAGCTTTCTTTTCATCCTTTCTATGTTGCCTGCATCTTTACTTTCTCTTAGTTCCCCTCTCAGGTCCTTTGCTTTCTTTCCGGTTTTCTTTGCAGATTTTTGTGATGCTACTCAGCGGTTTTCCACGCCCTTGAGCTCTCTCTCTCTCTCTCTCTCTCTCTCTCTCCAGGTCCTTTACAGTTCTTCCACAAAACCTCTCAGAAAAATATCGTCGTTTCCTGAATTGTATATTGTATAGGTTTCAGGTACCGAGGGTGAGAGTTGAACAACATACACACACACAGACACACACACACACACACACACACACACACACACACACACATACACACACACACACGTACCATTATTTCCACATATTTTCCTGGTATGAATAATAGCAATAAGAAAATAAAGGCTCCTTGGCTAGTGAGTAGAGGATCTCGTTTTTCTTGTGGTTCTGTTTATATTTTTTCACGAAACGACTTCCTGAGCCGAGGCTTCCTAGGCGGGGATATGGAAGAATCTTGTGTATTGAGCGAGGAAGTGTATTGTGTGTCTTGGTGAGGGGTATTTCCTCGTTTGGGTTAAAGTATATGTGTTTGGGTGTATGAATGTATAGTGTGTGTATAAATGTAGAATGTGGACATTGAATAGTGTATAATTGTATAGATATGTAATGTGTAAATAGGTTTGAGTGTGTATGAATGTATAGATATGTAATGTGTATGTATGTTTGAGTGTGTATGAATGTATAGATATGTAATGTGTATGTATGTTTGAGTGTGTATGAATGTATAGATATGTAATGTGTATGTATGTTTGAGTGTGTATGAATGTATAGATATGTAATGTGTATGTATGTTTGAGTGTGTATGAATGTATAGATATGTAATGTGTATGTATGTTTGAGTGTGTATGAATGTATAGATATGTAATGTGTATGTATGTTTATGACCAAGAGAGTTTATAGAAGCATTATCGTGTATATCCAGGATAAGAAAGATGACTAATATGCATAATTCTGTAACAAGAGATAGGTTTATACCTTACATTTAAACAGGTGATGACTTATATGTAATAGCTCGCTCGCTTTTGTTGAGGTTTGCAGTGTGTGTTGGAAGCCTGTATGAGTTCAATTATCCTCAAGCCAGACAGGTTGATCCAGGGAGGCGATTCAGGTTTATTTATAGAGATACAGAATAAAAAAAAATCCTATATGAAGTTTCTTTAAGGATTCTTTCTTTAAGGGCATTAGCCCACCCGGGCACGGGTCATTTTTAATGACCCACATCAAGGCCCGGGGGGCGAAAATATAATAAAACAATAATAATAATAATAATAATTATGCCAATGATGATGATAATGGTAATAATAATAATAATAGTAATAAAATTAATATAAATATATTTAATAAATAACAATTATAATAAAAGAAAATAATAATAATAATAATAATAATAATAATAATAATAATAATAATAATAATAATAATAATAATAATAATAATAAAATTAATAACAATATTTAAAAAAAAAATTATAATAAAAGAAAATACACATACAGTAATAATAAAAGTCAATAAAAATTATAAATAATAATAATAATAATAATACCCCCTGTAATAATAAAGAGCCATGAATAAATTCAAAAACAAAAAAATTAAAATATCAATAGTGAGAAATGATATATGTATGTTGTGTTGTTAATAGTAAGAGTAACAATTAAGACCCTGCAATTGTGTGTAAATGAGGCAGAAAGTCAGATCAGCAACCTGGGACTTGGTCACAATTTTTGTGATGCCATATGGCAGCAGGGTCTACCATTAGACAACACATTATGCTTCCAATATCTTCCCAGATGGTAGTACCTCCCTGTTTGTGAAATGGATTAATCAAGAGTAAATAGATCTGTGGTAAAGTTGCAGGTAGAGTGTGAATAAAGCTTAGAATGGATCTTATAGGAAATAGAGTTCAGTATACCAAGTCTCTGGTAGACAAGGAGGTGAGGGTTTGGGTGGTTCAGTTTGGGACGGCCCGTGTGAGGGAACCAGTGACTCTTATAGTACAACACCTTGGCTGCCACACTGAGTAAGAATCACCAAAACCATCCCATGTGTAATACTCTCAGGTGACCTACAACCATGGTGACTCTTGTCTCAGTATATGTTGACTAGTACTACCTGAAGCCAGACTATATCAGAACATTACTAATGGCGACTTTGAAGTTGATTGGCTTATTATAATGATGACAATAATATTAAGGAACAATAACAAACGAAGAGAGAAATTAGGTATATAAATTATTTCTCTTTAATGTTTGGTTTATGATTTTATGGGTTGAATTTAAGACATAAAACACATTCCTCTCTGCATGGAATAGGTTTATTGCCTCTTACGTCGGTTTATGGCAGATTTATTTACTAATTTAGTGGTTGGCGGCAGCAGTCACGTGACATCATGAAGGTCATCACATCGTAATGTTTTAATACTGTTTGCCGTGTTAATACAGTTCGTCTTAAATCTGTTAGTACGCCAGTGATGTTTCCTTAGGGGAATATTATGATAAAAATGTTGTAAAACGGAATTAACTGGAAATACAGTAAGGATTACAACATAAGCGTGGTGTGTGTTTGGTCGCGTGTGTGGGGACCTGTTGATGAAGATCGAGGCAGAAGTTAAATGAGATTCTCACTTAAACTCTGAGTTACTCGAGAGTTCACGACTGCTGCCGAAATTGACCAAGTTAGGATGACCCGAGAGACCAAGGATTAGGGGGTAGGTCTGGTCAGCGTAACGGGGGAGGGGGTGGGGTGTCGGGGCTCAGGGACTTCTGGGGTCAAAGGGTAACTCGGGTCAAGGTGAGGCTTGGGTAGTTGTGGGAACGGCTGAGGTCATTATCTGAAATGAACCAGAGTGAACAAAGACGGCTTGAGAGAGAGGGTGAGAGAGAGACGTGGTCAAAGAAGTTATTAACCTAGAACGAGTATTTTTTTTTCTTTGCCTCGGCTCTGTCCTTCAGCTCTCACCCTTAGCTCTCATCCTCACCCTTCACCCCGCTCCTCTCACCCCTCCCTCTCAACTTTTATCCTCGGCCCTCTCCCTCACCCTAACTCTCACTCCTCCCTCTCAGCCCGAACCTCAGACCTTGGGACAGCTACCTGGGTCAGTAATAGATCTCAGGTAGGATCTGTGTGATGCACCTGGTAAGTCCCCCACCATCATGCTTATGGTTGCTGCTGTTACTGCTGTTAATATTGTTACTGTTGCCGCTGTTGCTGTGGTGTAATAATGGTCAGCATGCTCGTCTGGTAAGCGAGCGGAGCCGGGTTCGATCCCCGGGCAGGGTGAAATTATGGGTAAGTGTCTTTAAGCCATTTGCCTCTGTCTACCCAGCAGTAATTGGGAACCTGGATGTTAATCGATTTGTGGATCGTGTTCCAGGGTAATGGTGAGCCAGTGCAGTTGGCGAATTGTCCGGTCTTCTTGGACTATTCCTTGACACTGAATCATGCAGCTCGTTAACTCAGGGTGTGGTTGTTGTGTTGGCGACAGCTTCTACACCTTTAACAGATTCACGCCTAGTTGGTCCTTGGGTCGGCCATCCTCGGTAACACGAAGAGCAACCATTATTATTTTAGTGTTGTTGATGCGGTTATTGATAGTTTTGTTGTTATTGTTGATGCTGGTGATAACTGCTGCTGTTGGCTGTTGTGTCTATTCTTCTTTATCGTGGTATTTTATGAGGAACTGGACGAGTACACTGCCATATATATTATCATGACGGTTTTCTTGTTCTATATTGGTGATAAATGTCTTAAAATTAGGTTAGTTTAGGTTAGTTTAGTTTACTTTAGGTTAGGTTGACAGTCTTAATTGGTATGGATCTATAGGGATCTGGCAGCATGTCTGGACTGTTTCATCAACCTCCTTTTGTGTGCTTATTTGGCTTTTGTGGCGCCTTACAGTGAGATATGGTTTTAAATCTCTCTCTCTCACAGTCGGTAGTTGTAAAGAGCTCAAACACGTTTCTGATGATAATGATACAACTTTTTCTTGTGAGTGTTTCAACCTGCACGAGAAGTTCCTTGTTTATATTCCTCTTTTATTCTCTTTTATTTGTCTTTCTCCTAATTACTACGTGTCATTTTTATTGCTGTTCTTCTTATTATTTTCTTCCCGGTGATCATCTCGTTATCTTCACTTTGTATGAGGTGACTTGGGGGGGGTCTCCAGGGATGTTTATATACCGCTGAAGAAAGGACACGACACACACTGACGCCAGAGAGCCATACATCCAGGAAAGTTATCACATAATGATATATGTTGCTTTAATTAATGAGTTAATGTTGTATTTTATACCATAGGAAAGCAAGAGCGACAACCACCAGACTGTGTAATTTGTCAGATTTATTGTTTGTTTTAACTCACAATTACCACAAAACACAATAACATTTGACGGTAATTTCACAGTCCCTCTACACATTATGTTGACATTAGCTTAATTACCCCAATTGAAGGTAATATAAATGATGCATGAGTTTGTATTGTCGTAAGTCATCACTAATGGTACGTTAATTATCATGTATATTTGCTTAACCATTGTCCAGGACTCCTCGATTCCTAGTAAGAGAAGTGATCAGTTTCCATCAGCAACAATGTCCATTTAACATCCTTGAAGCTTACCATTTAAATTTAATTAACCCTTCAGTAATTTTCACCCAGATGCTTATTTAATCAAGTTACGATTATCGTGTGGAATTTAATTAACTTTTCCGTCATTTCTTCTCGACTTTTACTGGATCAAGTTATTCGCGTCATATATTTTCCAGATAATTAAAAAAAAATCTAACCTCCCTCACCAGACACCGGCCAACCTAAATGATATCAACAACTTACCTTTTATCACGTAAGACAATTAACCTTCATAAAAGCATTAATAATTTGTCTTTAATAATGGCTTGTTTTTATTTTACCAAGATCATAAAGAGGAAACAATACCCAGCAATGGGTTGAAGGAGCTAATTATAATAACAGGCGAGGGAGGACTAGTTGCCCCGGGGTCTAACGCACGAGAGCTGGTGTATTGGTCCTCTGGGAGGCGTAAAGGAGAGGCCACGACTCTCACAGGTAAACGTAAAGGCAAAGAGATCAAAAACATGAAAGGCTATAAGAAATAATAGTAAATCAGTGCAGGTGTGAGAAGGTGGTACACCATTACTGTTATTTATGGTGGTATTGTAGTGTTTACTTATGGTGGTATTGTAGTGCTTACTTATGGTGGTATTATAGTGTTTACTTATGGTGGTATTGTAGTGTTTATGGTGGTATTGTAGTGTTTACTTATGGTGGTATTGTAGTGTTTACTTATGGTAGTATTGTAGTGTTTACTTGTGGTGGTATTGTAGTGTTTACTTATGGTGGTATTGTAGTGTTTACTTATGGTGGTATTGTAGTGTTTACTTGTGGTGGTATTGTAGTGTTTACTTATGGTGGTATTGTAGTGTTTACTTGTGGTGGTATTGTATTGTTTACTTATGGTGGTAGTGTAGTGTTTACTTATGGTGGTATTGTAGTGTTTATTTATGGTGGTATTGTAGTGTTTACTTATGGTGGTATTGTAGTGTATACTTATGGTGGTATTGTAGTGTTTGCTTGTGGTGGTATTGTAGTGTTTACTTATGGTGGTATTGTAGTGTTTACTTATGGTGGTATTGTAGTGTTTACTTATGGTGGTATTGTAGTGTTTACTTATGGTGGTATTGTAGTGTTTACTTATGGTGGTATTGTGGTGTTTATTTGTGGTGGTATTGTAGTGTTTACTTATGGTGGTATTATGGTGGTTGCTTTGTGGTGGTATTGTAGTGTTTACTTATGGTGGTATTGTAGTGTTTACTTATGGTGGTATTGTGGTGTTTGCTTGTGTGGTGGTGCTGTAGTGTTTACTTATGGTGGGTATGAGTGTTTATTTATGGTGGTATTGTAGTGTTTACTTATGGTGGTATTGTAGTGCTTACTTATGGTGGTATTATAGTGTTTACTTATGGTGGTATTGTAGTGTTTATGGTGGTATTGTAGTGTTTACTTATGGTGGTATTGTAGTGTTTACTTATGGTAGTATTGTAGTGTTTACTTGTGGTGGTATTGTAGTGTTTACTTATGGTGGTATTGTAGTGTTTACTTATGGTGGTATTGTAGTGTTTACTTGTGGTGGTATTGTAGTGTTTACTTATGGTGGTATTGTAGTGTTTACTTGTGGTGGTATTGTATTGTTTACTTATGGTGGTAGTGTAGTGTTTACTTATGGTGGTATTGTAGTGTTTATTTATGGTGGTATTGTAGTGTTTACTTATGGTGGTATTGTAGTGTATACTTATGGTGGTATTGTAGTGTTTGCTTGTGGTGGTATTGTAGTGTTTACTTATGGTGGTATTGTAGTGTTTACTTATGGTGGTATTGTAGTGTTTACTTATGGTGGTATTGTAGTGTTTACTTATGGTGGTATTGTAGTGTTTACTTATGGTGGTATTGTGGTGTTTATTTGTGGTGGTATTGTAGTGTTTACTTATGGTGGTATTGTATTGTTTACTTATGGTGGTATTGTAGTGTTTATTTGTGGTGGTATTGTATTGTTTACTTATGGTGGTATTGTAGTGTTTGCTTGTGGTGGTATTGTAGTGTTTACTTATGGTGGTATTGTAGTGTTTACTTATGGTGGTATTGTGGTGTTTACTTGTGGTGGTATTGTAGTGTTTACTTATGGTGGTATTGTAGTGTTTACTTATGGTGGTATTGTATTGTTTACTTATGGTGGTATTGTAGTGTTTTCTTATGGTGGTATTGTAGTGTTTACTTATGGTGGTATTGTAGTGTTTATTTGTGGTGGTATTGTAGTGTTTACTTATGGTGGTATTGTATTGTTTACTTATGGTGGTATTGTAGTGTTTACTTATGGTGGTATTGTAGTGTTTACTTGTGGTGGTATTGTAGTGTTTACTTATGGTGGTATTGTATTGTTTACTTATGGTGGTATTGTAGTGTTTACTTATGGTGGTATTGTAGTGTTTGCTTGTGGTGGTATTGTAGTGTTTACTTATGGTGGAATTGTAGTGTTTACTTATGGTGGTGTGTAGTGTTTGCTTGTGGTGAGGTATTGTGAGGTGTTTGCTATGGTGGTGTGTAGTGTTTACTTATGGGTGGTGTGTAGTGTTTGCTTGTGGTGGTATTGTAGTGTTTACTTATGGTGGTATTGTAGTGTTTACTTATGGTTGTATTGTGGTGTTTACTTGTGGTGGTATTGTAGTGTTTACTTATGGTGGTATTGTAGTGTTTACTTATGGTGGTATTGTAGTGTTTGCTTGTGGTGGTATTGTAGTGTTTATTTATGGTGGTATTGTAGTGTTTATAAAGTGTTATTTGCTTTAGTTTGTTCGAGCTGTGTATCCGGCTGGTCAGATTAGATAGAACCTAACCTAACCTAACACACTGTGTAATATAATGTTAACTGTAGCAGTTAGAATTAACACAGGTAGCCAAATTTTTATCACTGCGGACGATACAATGCACTTAAAAAAAATACTCTTTCGCGAAAAAAATCCACCCGAGCAGAAAAGGCGAGGATTAGGTTGATTAATCCCGGCCAGAAATAGAAAAAAAAAATCCCTGTAATTTTTTTTGTGTTGTTGGGAGGATTAGCGACTAATTCCAAGTAAATCTCTGATATTTCCCTTTTTCTCGGTAATTCCTGTAATGTGTTAAATTTTTCACACAAATTTAGATAAACCAATTGGATAAAGTTGTAAATTATTCGGAGATAAAACTCACGAGAACAGGTAGTGAGAGTTGTGAGTTGTTGGTGGAGGAAGATTACAAGTGAGGATCATCCCACCACACAACACCTATCTCACCACCACCACCACACTTAACTCAGCACCTATTACCACACACCACCACCACCACCACCACCACCACTACTACCACTCAACACCACCACTACACAACACCTGCCACACTTTCATCACAACAGTATCCCGGTGTTAGTCATAAAGGCACGCCAGCACAGTGATATTTTCGGAAAAAATGTGTTGTTTAATGTTGATATTTAAGATGCAAGAACCATAACCATATGACTGGTGCTCTTATATAATGAAAATGTGCAGCTGACACCACCAAAATGAGTTTACTTTATTATTATTAACTAATCTGCAAATAGAGTTTAACAATGTTCATATTATTATTTTTTTTACATCTAATACAGTTAACATTTATTATAACGGGTATGGTATAATACTGCTACTAATGATAATTATAATAATAATAATGATAATAATAATAATAATATTAATAATAATGATAATGGTAATGACAATAATAGTAACTACAACAACAACAACAATAATAATAATAATAATAATAACGATGATGATGACACACACACACCTTGACGTAGCTCTTCACTTATATCAATAAGTTCATCTGTACCTTGTCCTCGTAGTCTCCAGTCTTAATCTATACCTTTATGACGTGGGTTATGGTCGTGGGTTGTGGGTCGTATTATGGTCGTGGGTCGTAAAAGTTGATAGGTCATTTACTGTTATTACCAAACACCTCTCTCTCTCTCTCTCTCCAGAAATATGAGAAGAACCATCGAACTGCAGACAAATTCCCTTGAGCTTTACCTAATCTTATTCTTTTTCTCTCCTTCCTTTCTCTCTTTCTCTTTCTCTCTCCCTCTTTCTCTCTCTTTCCAGATATCCAAATTTGCTTTTGGTTAGTCGTGAATTACATTGGTAAGAAAAACCATCACTTTGTAAGATTATGCTGTGAGCTTTACATAAGTTATCGGGGGAATCTGGGACACATCGGAGGTACTGAAGAATTATGGTTAACTCGCTTGATATTGCTTTTGAGAGAGAGAGCTACCTCCTCCACCACACCACCACAATGCTGACCATCCTAGCTACCACACCACCATAACGTTGACCATTCTAGGTACCACACCACCCCATAACACTGACCATCCTAGC
>NW_024754753.1:0-22730 GCF_018991925.1 Homarus americanus
CTTTGTTATACTCGACGAAGGGCGTTTTTATACTCGATTACAAAAACTTTGTTATACTCGACCAGGAGACTTTGTGATACTCGATCAGGGGACTTTGTTATACTCCACCTGGGACTTTGTTATATTCGATCAGGGGATATGTAATACTCGATCAGGGGACTTTGTTATACTCGATCAGGGGATATGTTATACTCGATCAGGGGTCTTTGTTATACTTGATCAGGGGACTTTGTTACACTTGATTAGGGGACTTTGTTTTGCTCGATCAGGGGACTTTGTTATACTTGATCAGAGGACTTTGTTCTACTCGACCAAGGGCCTTTGTTATGCTCGATTAGAAAACTTTGTTATACTCGACCAGGGAACTTTGTTATACTCCTCCAGGGACTTTGTTATACTCGATCAGTGGATATGTTATACTCGATTAGGGGACTTTGTTATACTCGGTTTAGGGGACTTTGTTATACTCGTCCAAGGGGCTTTTTTTTACTAGGATCAGGGGACTTTGTTATACTCGATGAGGGGACTTAGTCTTACTCGATCAGGGCCCTTTGTCATACTCGACCAGGGGACTTTGTTATAATCGATTAGGGGACTTTGTTATCCTCGATCTGGGGATTTTGTTATACTAGGCCAGGAGACGTTGTTTTACTCAATCAGGGGATATGTTATACTCGATCAGGGGACTTTGTTATACTGGACCAGGGGACTTTGTTATACTCGATCAGGGGTCTTTGTTATACTCGATCAGGGAACTCTGTTATACTCATCTAGGGGGCTTTGTCATACTCGACCAGGGGACTTTGTTATACTCGATCAGGGGACTTTGTTATACTCGATCAGGGAACTCTGTTATACTCATCCAGGGGGCTTTGTTATACTCGATCAGGTGACTTTCTTGTACTCGATCAGGGGATTTTGTCTTACACGATCAGGGCCCTTTGCTATACTCGACCGGGGGATTTTGTTATAATCGATCAGGGGACTTTGGTATGCTCGATCTAGGGACTTTGTTATACTCGATCAGGGACTTTGTTTCACTGGACCAGGGGACATTTTTATACACGATTATGGGACTTTGTTATACTCGATCAGGGGACTATGTCTTACTCGATCAGGGCCCTTTGCTATACTCGACCGGGGGACTTTGTTATAATCGATTAGGGGGCTTTGGTATGCTCGACTTAGGGACTTTGTTAAACTCGATCAGGGACTTTGTTATACTCGACCAGGGGCCTTTGTTATACTCGATTAGGGGACTTTGTTATACTCGATAACGGGACTATGTTATACTCGATGAGGGGAATCTGTTATACTCGATAAGGGGACTTTGTTATACTCGACCAGGGGACTTTGTTATACTCGATTAGGCGACTTTGTTATACTCGATCAGGGGACTTTCTTATACTCGATTAGAGGCCTTTTTTGGACTCGATCAGGGGACTTTGTTATACCCGAGCAGGGGCTTTGTTATACTCGATCAGGGGACTTTGTTATACTCGATCAGGAGGCTTTCTTATACTCGTTTAGGGACTTTGCTATACTCGACCAGGAGACTTTGTTATACTCGATCAGGGGGGCTTTGTTATACTAGGATCAGGGGACTTTGTTATACTCGATGAGGGGACTTAGTCTTACTCGATCAGCGCCCTTTGTTATAATCGATTAGGGAACTTTGTTATGCTCGATCTGGGGACTTTGTTAAGCTAGGCCAGGAGATGTTGTTATACTCGATCAGGGGATATGTTATACTCGATCAGGGGACTTTGTTATACTCGATCAGGGAACTTTGTTATACTCATCCAGGGGCTTTGCCATACTCGTTCAGGGGACTTTCTTATACTCGATCAGGGGATTTTGTCTTACACGATCAGGGCCCTTTGCAATACTCGACCGGGGGACTTTGTTATAATCGATCAGGGGACTTTGGTATGCTCGATCTAGGGACTTTGTTATACTGGGCCAGGGGACTTTTTCATACTCGATCAAGGGACTTTGTTACACTGGACCAGGGGACATTTTTATTCTCGATTAGGGGACCTTGTTATCCTCGATCAGGGGACTTTGTTAGACTGGACCAGGAGACTTTGTTATACTCGATCAGGGAACGTTGTTATACTCGATCAGGGAACATTGTTATACTCATCCAGGGGGCTTTGTTATACTCCATGAGGGGACTTTGTTATACTCGATCAGGGACTTTGTTATACTAGATCAGGGACTTTGTTATACTCGACCAGGGGCCTCTGTTATACTCGATTAGGGGACTTTGTTATACTCGATGAGGGGACTTTGTTATACTCGAGCAGGGAGCTTTGTTATACTCGATCAGGGGACTTTGTTATACTGGATCAGGAGGCTTTGTTATACTCGATTAGGGGACTTTGCTATACTCGACCAGGGGACTTTGTTATACTCGAGCAGGGGGCTCTGTTATACTAGATTAGGGGACTTTGTCTTACTCGCTCAGGGCCCTTTGCTATACTGGACCGGGGACTTTGTTATAATCGATCAGGGGACTTTGGTATGCTTGATCTAGGGACTTTGTTATACTGGGCCAGGGGACTTTTTTATACTCGATCAGGGGACTTTGTTACACTGGACCAGGGGATATTTTTATACTCGATTAGGGGACTTTGTTACACTCGATGAGGGACTTTGTTATACTCGACCAGGGCCTTTGTTATACTCGATTAGGGGACTTTGTTGTTCTCGATAAGGGGACTTTGTTATACTCGATAAGGTGAATTTGTTATACTCGATAAGGGGACTTTGTTAGACTCGAACAGGGGACTTTGTTATACTCGACCAGGGGACTTTGTTATGCTCGAATAGGGGACTTTGTTATACTCGATGAGGGGCCTTTGTTACACTCGATCAGGGGCCTTTGTTATACTCGATAACCGGACTTTGTTATACTCGATGAGGGGAATCTGTTATACTCGATAAGGGGACTTTGTTATACTCGACCAGGGGACTTTGTTATACTCGATTAGGCGACTTTGTTATACTCGATCAGGGGACTTCTTTCTTATACTCGATTAGAGGGGCCTTTTTGGACCTTCGATCAGGGACTTTTATACCTGAGCAGGGGGCTTTGTTATACCCGGATCAGGGGATCTTGGTTATACTCGAGCAGGGACTTTGTTATACTCGATCAGGACTTTGTTATACTCGATCAGGAGGTTTTCGGTTATACCTTTATTAGGGGCTTTGTTATACTCGATTAGGGGACTTTGTTATACTCGATTAGGAGGCTTTGTTATACTCGATCAGGGGACTTTGCTATGCACGATCATGGGAACTTTTTTATACTTGACCAATGGACTTTGTTATACTCGATGAGGGGATTTTTTTTATACTCGACCAGGGGACTTTGTTATACTCGATCAAAGGACTTTTTTAAACTCGACCAGAGGACTTTGTTATACTCTTATTAGGGGACTTTGTTATACTCGATCAGGGGACTTTGTTATACTCGATTAGGGGCCTTTGTTATACTCGATGAGGGGGATTTGTTATACTCGACCCGGGGACTTTGCTATAATCGACCAGGGGACTTTGTTATACTCGTTTAGGGGACTTTGTTATACTAGGCCAGGGGACTTTTTTATACTTGATCAGGGGACTTTCTCATACTAGACCAGAGGCCATTGTTATAATCGATCGGGGAACTTTGTTATACTCGATGAGTGGACTTTCCTATATTTGACCAATGGACTTTGTTGTACTCGATGAGGGGCCTTTGTTATACTCGATCAGGGGACATTGTTAAACTCGACCAGGGGACTTTGTTATATTCGATCAGGGGACTTTGTTATACTCGATAAGGGGAATTTGTTATATTCGATCAGGAGGCTTTGTTATACTCGATTAGGGGACTTTGCTATACTCGACCAGGGGACTTTGTTATACTCGAGCAGGGGGCTCTGTTATACTCGATTAGGGGACTTTGTCTGACTCGCTCAGGGCCCTTTGCTATACTGGACCGGGGACTTTGTTATAATCGATCAGGGGACTTTGTCATACTCGACCAGAGGACTTTGTTATACTCGATCAGAGGATATGTTATACTCGATCAGGGGCTTTGTTATACTCTGGATCAGGGATTCTTATATACTTGATTAGGGACTTTGTTTACCTTGATCAGGGGACTTTGTTATACTTGATCAGAGGACTTTGTTATACTCGACCAAGTGCCTTTGTTATGCTCGATTAGAAAACTTTGTTATACTCGACCAGGGAACTTTGTTATACTCCACCAGGGACTTTGTTATACTCGATCAGTGGATATGTTATACTCGCTTAGGGGACTTTGTTATACTCGGTTCAGGGGACTTTGTTATACTCGTCCAAGGGGCTTTTTTATACTAGGATCAGGGGACTTTGTTATATTCGATGAGGGGACTTAGTCTTACTCGATCAGGGCCCTTTGTCATACTCGACCAGGGGACTTTGTTATAATCGTTTAGGGGACTTTGTTATACTCGATCAGGGAACTCTGTTATACTCATCCAGGAGGCTTTGTCATACTCGACCAGGGGACTTTGTTATACTCGATCAGGGGACATTGTTATACTCGATCAGGGAACTTTTTTATACTCATCCAGGGGTCTTTGTCATACTCGATCAGGTGACTTTCTTATACTCGATCAGGGGATTTTGTCTTACACGATCAGGGCCCTTTGCTATATTCGATGAGGGGCCTTTGTTATACTCGATCAGGGGACTTTGTTATACTCCACCAGGGTCTTTGTTATACTCGATCAGAGGATATGTTATACTCGATCAGGGGACTTTGTTATATTCGATCAGAGGACTTTGTTATAATCGACTATGGGACTTTTTTATATTCCATCAGGGGATATGCTATACCCGACCAGGGGACTTTGTTATACACGATTAAGGGACTTTGTTATACTCGATGAGGGGACTTAGTCTTACTCGATCAGGGCCCTTTGTTATACTCGACCGGGGGACTTTGTTATAATCGATTAGGGGACTTTGGTATGATCGACCTAGGGACTTTGTTATACTCGATCAGGGACTTTGTTATACTCGATCAGGGGACTTTTTTTTACTCGATGAGGGGACTTTGTTACACTGGACCAGGGGACATTTTTATACTCGATTAGGGGACTTTGTTATACTCGATAACGGGAATTTGTTATACTGGACCAGGAGACTTTGTTATACTCGATCAGGGGACATTGTTATACTCGATCAGGGAACTTTGTTATACTCATCCAGGGGGCTTTGTTATTCTCCATCAGGGGTCTTTGTTATACTCGATCAGGGGACTTTGTCTTACTCGATCAGGGCCCTTTGCTATACTCGACCGGGGGACTTTGTTATAATCGATTAGGGGACTTTGGTATGATCGACCTAGGGACTTTGTTATACTCGATCAGGGACTTTGTTATACTCGACCAGGGGCCTTTATTATACTCGATTAGGGGACTTTGTTATACTCGATAAGGGGACTTTCTTAAACTCGATAAGGGGAATTTGTTATACTCGATGAGGGGACTTTGTTAGACTCGAACAGGGGAATTTGTTATACTCGACCAGGGGACGTTGTTATACTCGATTCGGCGGCTTTGTTATACTTGTTCAGGGGACTTTCTTATACTCGATTAGAGGCCTTTTTTGGACTCAATTAGGGGGCTTTGTTATACTCGATGAGAAGGCTTTGTTATACTCGATCACGGGACTTTCCTATACTCGACCAGGGGACTGTGTTATAATCGATTTGGGACTTTGTTATGCTCGATCTTGGGACTTTGTTAGACTAGGCCAGGAGACGTTGTTATACTCGATCCGGGGATATGTTATACTCGATCAGGGGATATGTTATGCTCGATCAGGGGACTTTGTTCTACTGGACCAGGGAACTTTGTTATAATCGAACAGGGGGCTTTGTTATACTCGATGAGGGAACTTTGTTATACTCATCCAGGGGGCTTTGTCATACTCGATCAGGGGAATTTGTTATACTTAATTAGGGGACTTTTTTATACTCGATCAAAGGACTTTGTTATACTTGATCAGAGGACTTTGTTATACTCGACCAGCGGCCTTTGTTATACTCGATCAGGGGATATGTTATACTCGATCAGGAGACTTTGTTTTACTCGATCAGGGGACTTTTTCATACTTGATTAGGGGACCTTTTTTACTCGATCAAAGGACTTTGTTATACTTGATCAGAGGACTTTGTTATACTCGACCAGGAGCCTTTGTTATACTCGATAAGAAAACTTTGTTATACTCGACCAGGGGACTTTGTCATACTCGACCAGAGGACTTTGTTATACTCAATCAGAGAATATGTTATACTCGATCAGGGGGCTTTGTTATACTCGATCAGGAGACTTTGCTATACTCGACCAGGGGACATTGTTATACTCGATCAGGGGACTTTGTTATACTCGACCAGGGAACATTTTTATACTTGATCAGGGGACTTTGTCATACTAGATCTGTGGACTTTCCTATATTTGACCAATGGACTTTGCTATACTCGATGAGGTACCTTTGTTATACTCGATCAGGGGACTTTGTTATACTCGACCAGGGGACTTTGTTATACTCGATAAGGGAACTTTGTCATACTCGACCAGAGGACTTTGTAATACTCGATCAGGGGATATGTTATATTCGATCCGGGGTCTTTGTTATACTTGATCAGGGGACTTTGTTATACTTGATTAGGGGACTTTGTTATACTCGATCAGGGGCTATGTTATACTCGATCAGGGGACTTTGTTATACTCGGTTCAGGGGTCTTTGTTATACTCGTCCAGGGGGCTTTGTTATACTAGGATCAGGGGACTTTGTTATACTCGATGAGGGGACTTAGTGTTACTCGATCAGGGCCCTTTGTTATGCTTGACTAGGGGACTTTGTTATAATCGATTAGGGGACTTTGTTATGCTCGATCTGGGGACTTTGTTAAACTAGGCCAGGAGACGTTGTTATACTCGATCAGGGGATATGTTATACTCGAACAGGGGACTTTGTTATACTGGACCAGGGGACTTTGTTATACTCGATCAGGGGACTTTGTTATACTCGATCAGGGAACTTTGTTATACTCATCCAGGGGGCTTTGTCATACTCGACCAGGGGACTTTGTTATACTCGATCAGGGGACTTTGTTATACTTGATCAGGGAACTTTGTTATACTCATCCAGGGGGCTTTGTCATACTCGATCAGGGGACTTTCTTATACTCGATCAGGGGATTTTGTCTTACACGATCAGGGCCCTTTGCTATACTCGACCGGGGGACTTTGTTATAATCGATCAGGGGACTTTGTTATACTCGATTAGGGCCTTTGTTATACTCGATGAGGGAGCTTTGTTATACTCGACCCGGGGACTTTGCTATAATCGACCAGGGGACTTTGTTATACTCGTTTAGGAAACTTTGTTATACTAGACCAGGGGACTTTTTTATACTTGATCAGGGGACTTTCTCATACTTGACCAGAGGCCATTGTTATACTCGATCGGGGGACTTTGTTATACTCGATGAGTGGACTTTCCTATATTTGACCATAGGACTTTGCTACACTCGATGAGGAGCCTTTGTTATACTCGATCAGGGGACTTTGTTATACACAACCAGGGACTTTGTAAAAGCGATCAGGGATCTTTTTTATTCTCGACCAGAGGACTTTGTTATACTCGATCAGGGATATGTTATACTCGATCAGGGGACTTTGTTAAACTCGACCAGGGACTTTGTTATACTCGATGAGGGGACTTTGTTATACTCGACCAGAGGACTTTGTTATACTCGAACAGGGGATATGTTATACTCGATCAGGGGACTTTGTTATATTCGATCATAGGACTTTGTTATACTCGACGAGGGCACTTTTTTATACTTGACCAATGGAGTTTGTTATACTCGATGAAGGGCCTTTGTTATACTCGATCAGGGGACTTTGTTAAATTCGATCAGGGGACTTTGTTATACTCCACCAGGGACTTTGTTATAATCGATCAGGGGACTTTGTTATACTCGATCAGGGGACTTTTTTATAGTCGACCAGAAGAATTTGTTATACTCGATTAGGGGACTTTGGTATACTCGACCAGAGCACTTTTTTATACTTGATCAATGGACTTTGTTATACTCAATGAGGGGCCTTTGTTATACTCGATTAGGGGACTTTGTTATACACGACCAGGGACTTTGTAAAAGCGATCAGGGAACTTTTTTATTCTCGACCAGAGGACTTTGTTATACTCGATCAGGGGATATGTTATACTCGATCAGGGGACTTTGTTGTACTCAACCAGAGGACTTTGTTATACTCGATTAGGGGCCTTTGTTATACTCGATGAGGGGGCTTTGTTATACTCGACCAGGGGACTTTGCTATACTCGACCAGGGTACTTTGTTATACTCGATCAGAGGACTTTGTTATACTCGACCAGGGGACTTTTTTATACTTGATCAGGTGACTTTCTCATACTCGATCAGTGGACTTTCCTATATTTGACCAATGAACTTTGCTATAGTCGATGAGGGGCCTTTGGTAAAATCGATCAGGGGACTTTGTTATACTCGACCAGGGGACTTTGTTATACTCCTTCATGGGACTTTGTTATACTCGACCAGAGGACTTAGTTATACTCGATCAGGGGATATGTTATACTCGATCAGGAGACTTTGTATTAATCGATCAGGGGACTTTGTTATACTTGATTAAGGGACTTTTTATACTCGATCAAAGGACTTTGTTATACTCGACCAGGGGCCTTTGTTATACTCGATAAGAAAACTTTGTTATACTCGACCAGGGGAGTTTGTTATACTCCACCAGGGACTTTGTTATACTCGATCCGAGGATATGTTATACTAGATCAGGGGACTTTGTTATACTCGGTTCAGGGGACTTTGTTATACTCGTCCAGGGGGCTTTGTTATACTAGGATCAGGGGACATTGTTATGCTCGATCAGGGGATTTTGTCTTACACGATCAGGGCCCTTTGCTATACTCGACCGGGGGACTTTGTTATAATCGATCAGGGGACTTTGGAATGCTCGATCTAGGGACTTTGTTATACCGGGCCAGGGGACTTTTTTATACTCGATGAGGGGACTTTGTTACACTCGACCAGGGGACATTTTTATACTCGATTAGGGGACTTTGTTATACTCGATCAGGGGACTTTGTTATACTGGACCAGGAGACTTTATTATACTCGATCAGGGGACGTTGTTATACTCGATCAGGGAACTTTGTTATACTCATCCAAGGGGCTTTGTTATTCTCCATCAGGGGACTTTGTTATAATCGATTAGGGGAATTTGTTATACTCGATAAGGGGACTTTGTTTGAATCGAACAGGGGACTTTGTTATACTCGACCAGGTGACTTTGTTATACTCGATTAGGCGGCTTTGTTATACTCGATCAGGGGACTTTCTTATACTCGATTAGAGGCCTTTGTTGGACTCGATCAGGGGACTTTGTTATACTCGATCAAGAGGCTTTGTTATACTCGATCAGGGGACTTTGCTATGCTCGATCATGGGATTTTGTTATACTCGATTAGGGAACTTTTTTATACTTGACCAATGGACTTTGTTATACTCGATGAGGGGCCTTTGTTATACTCGATGAGGGGACTTTGTTATACTCAACCAGGGGACTTTATTATACTCGATCAGGGGACTTTTTTATATTCGACCAGAGGACGTTGTTATACTCTAACAGGGGACTTTGTTATACTCGATCAGGGGACTTTGTTATACTCGATTCGGGCCTTTGTTATACTCGATGAGGGAGCTTTGTTATACTCGACCCGGGGACTTTGCTATAATCGACCAGGGGACTTTGTTGTACTCGTTTAGGAAACTTTGTTATACTAGACCAGGGGACTTTTTTATACTTGATCAGGGGACTTTCTCATACTTGACCAGAGGCCATTGTTATACTCGATCGGGGGACTTTGTTATACTCGATGAGTGGACTTTCCTATATTTGACCATAGGACTTTGCTACACTCGATAAGGAGCCTTTGTTATACTCGATCAGGGGACTTTGTTATACACAACCAGGGACTTTGTAAAAGCGATCAGGGAACTTTTTTATTCTCGACCAGAGGACTTTGTTATACTCGATCAGGGATATGTTATATTCGATCAGGGTACTTTGTTAAACTCGACCAGGGACTTTGTTATACTCGATGAGGGGACTTTGTTATACTCGACCAGAGGACATTGTTATACTCGAACAGGGGATATGTTGTACTCGATCAGGGGACTTTGTTATATTCGATCAGAGGACTTTGTTATACTCGACGAGGGGACTTTTTTATACTTGACCAATGGAGTTTGTTATACTCGATGAAGGGCCTTTGTTATACTCGATCAGGGGACTTTGTTAAATTCGATCAGGGGACTTTGTTATACTCCACCAGGGACTTTGTTATAATCGATCAGGGGACTTTGTTATACTCGATCAGGGGACTTTTTTATAGTCGACCAGAAGAATTTGTTATACTCGATTAGGGGACTTTGGTATACTCGACCAGAGCACTTTTTTATACTTGATCAATGGACTTTGTTATACTCAATGAGGGGCCTTTGTTATACTCGATTAGGGGACTTTGTTATACACGACCAGGGACTTTGTAAAAGCGATCAGGGAACTTTTTTATTCTCGACCAGAGGACTTTGTTATACTCGATCAGGGGATATGTTATACTCGATCAGGGGACTTTGTTGAGGACTTTGTTATACTCGATTAGGGGCCTTTGTTATACTCGATGAGGGGGCTTTGTTATACTCGACCAGGGGACTTTGCTATACTCGACCAGGGGACTTTGTTATACTCGATCAGAGGACTTTGTTATACTCGACCAGGGGACTTTTTATACTTGATCAGGTGACTTTCTCATACTCGATCAGTGGACTTTCCTATATTTGACCAATGAACTTTGCTATAGTCGATGAGGGGCCTTTGGTATAAATCGATCAGGGGACTTTGTTATACTCGACCAGGGGACTTTGTTATACTCCTTCATGGGACTTTGTTATACTCGGCCAGAGGACTTAGTTATACTCGATCAGGGGATATGTTATACTCGATCAGGAGACTTTGTATTAATCGATCAGGGGACTTTGTTATACTTGATTAAGGGACTTTTTATACTCGATCAAAGGACTTTGTTATACTCGACCAGGGGCCTTTGTTATACTCGATAAGAAAACTTTGTTATACTCGACCAGGGGACTTTGTTATACTCCACCAGGGACTTTGTTATACTCGATCCGAGGATATGTTATACTAGATCAGGGGACTTTGTTATACTCGGTTCAGGGGACTTTGTTATACTCGTCCAGGGGGCTTTGTTATACTAGGATCAGGGGACATTGTTATGCTCGATCAGGAGACTTTGTCTTACTCGATCAGGGCCCTTTGTTATACTCGACCAGGGGACTTTGTTATAATCGATTAGGGGACTTTTTTATGCTCGATCTGGGGACTTTGTTAAACTGGGCGAGGAGACGTTGTTATACTCGATCAGGGGATATGTTATTCTCGATCAGGGGACTTTGTTATACTGGACCAGGGGACTTTGTTATACTCGATTAGGGGATTTTGTTATACTCGATGTGGGAACTTTGTTATACTCGTCAAGGGGGCTTTGTTATACTCGATCAGGGGACTTTGTTAAACTCGATCAGAGGATATGTTATACTCGATCAGGGGCCTTTGTTATACTCGATCAGGGGACTTTGCTATACTCGACCAGGGGACTTTGTTATACTCGAGCAGGGGGCGTTGTTATACTCGATTAGGGGACTTTGTTATACTCGATCAGGAGGCTTTGTTATACTCGATCAGGGGACTTTGTTATGCTCGATCATGGGACTTCGTTATACTCGATTAGGGGACTTTGTTATACTCGACCAGGGAACTTTTTTATACTTGACCAAGGGACTTTGTTATACTCGATCAGGGGACTTTTTTATACTCGACCAGAGGACTTTGTTATACTCTATCAGGGGACTTTGGTATACTCGATCAGTGGACTTTGCTATACTCGATTAGGGGTTTTTGTTATACTCGATGAGGGGGCTTTGTTATACTCGACCCGGGGACTTTGCTATAATCGACCAGGGGACTTTGTTATACTCGTTTAGGGGACTTTGTTATACTAGACCAGGGGACTTTTTTATACTTGATCAGGGGACTTTCTCATACTTGACCAGAGGCCATTGTTATACTCGATCGGGGGACTTTGTTATACTCGATGAGTGGACTTTCCTATATTTCACCAATGGACTTTACTATACTCGATGAGGGGCCTTTGTTATACTCGATCAGGGGACATTGCTAAACACGACCAGGGGACTTTGTTATACTCGATGAGGGGACTTTGTTATACTCGACCAGAGGACTTTGTTATACTCGATCAGGGGATATGTTATATTTGATCAGGGGACTTTGTTATATTCGATCAGATGACTTTGTTATACTCGACAAGGGGACTTTTTTATACTTGATCAATGGAGTTTGTTATACTCGATGAGGGGCCTTTGTTATACGCGATGAGGGGACTTTGTTATATTCGATCAGTGGACTTTGTTATACTCCACCAGGGACTTTGATATATTCGATCAGGGGATATGCTATACTCGACCAGGGGACTTTGATATACACGATTAGGGGACTTTGTTATACTCGACCAGGGGACGTTTTTATACTTGACCAATGGACTTTGTTATACTCGACGAGGGGCCTTTGTTAAACTAGATCAGGGGACTTTGTTACACTGGACCAGGGGACATTTTTATACTCGATTAGGGCACTTTGTTATACTCGATCAGGGGACTTTGTTATACTGGACCAGGAGACTTTGTTATACTCGATCAGGGGACGTTGTTATACTCGATCAGGGAACTTTGTTAAACTCATCCAGGGGGCTTTGTTATTCTCCATCAGGGGACTTTGTTATACTCGATCAGGGGACTTTTTCTTACTCGATCAGGGCCCTTTGCTATACTCGACCGGGGGACTTTGTTATAATCGATTAGGAGACTTTGGTATGCTCGACCTAGGGACTTTGTTATACTCGATCAGGGACTTTGTTATACTCGACCAGGGGCCTTTGTTATACTCGATTAGGGGACTTTGTTATACTCGATAAGGAGACTTTGTTATACTCGATAAGGGGAATTTGTTATACTCGATAAGGGGACTTTGTTAGAATCGAACAGGGGAATTTGTTATACTCGACCAGGGGACTTTGTTATACTCGATTAGGCGGCTTTGTTATTCTCGATCAGGGGACTTTCTTATACTCGATTAGAGGCCTTTTTTGGACTCGATCAGGGGACTTTGTTATACTCTAGCAGGGGGCTTTGTTATATGCGATCAGGGGACTTTGTTATACTCGATCTGGAGGCTTTGTTATACTCGATCAGGGGACTTTGCTATACTCGACCAGGGGACTTTGTTATACTCGACCAGGGATCTTTTTTATGCTTGACCAATGGACTTTGTGATTCTCGATGAGGGGCCTTTGTTATACTCGATGAGGGGACATTGTTATACTTGACCAGGGGACTTTGCTATACTCGACCAGGGGACTTTGTTATACTCGATCAGGGGACTTTGTTATACTTAATTAGGGGACTTTTTTATACTCGATCAAAGGACTTTGTTATACTTGATCAGAGGACTTTGTTATTCTCGACCAGCGGCCTTTGTTATACTCGATCAGGGGATATGTTATACTCGATCATGAGACTTTGTTTTACTCGATCAGGGGACTTTGTTATACTTGATTAGGGGACTTTTTTATACTCGATCAAAGGACTTTGTTATTCTTGATCAGAGGACTTTGTTATACTCGACCAGGGGGCCTTTGTTATACTCGATAAGAAAACTTTGTTATACTCGACCAGTGGACTTTGTCATACTCGACCAGAGGACTTTGTTATACTCGATCAGAGAATATGTTATACTCGATCAGGGGGCTTTGTTATATTCGATCAGGGGACTTTGCTATACTCGACCAGGGGACTTTGTTATACTCGATCAGGGGACTTTGTTATACTCGACCAGGGAGCTTTTTTATACTTGATTAGGGAACTTTGTCATACTAGATCTGTGGACTTTCCTATTATTTGACCAATGGACTTTGCTATACTCGATGAGGGGCCTTTGTTATACTCGATCAGAGGACTTTGTTATACTCGACCAGGGGACTTTGTTATACTCGATCAGGGGACTTTGTCATACTCGACCAGAGAACTTTGTTATACTCGATCAGGGGATATGTTATATTCGATCAGGGGACTTTGTTATACTTGATTCGGGGACTTTGTTATACTCGATCAGGGGACTTTGTTATACTTGATTAGAGGACTTTGTTATACTCGACCAGGGGCCTTTGTTATGCTCGATTAGAAAAACTTTGTTATACTCGACAAGGAACTTTGTTATATACTCCACCAGGGACTTTGTTATACTCGTTTAGGGACTTTGTTATACTGAACCAGGGATAGAGGCGGGTGGGGACTTGGGGGCGATGGTGCGGGTTTGGTGGGACAGATTTGGGGACGCTGGGCGAGGACGGCCACTCGACGAGGGGCCTTTGTTATACTCGATCAGGGGACTTTGTTACACTGGATCAGGGGACATTTTTTACTCGATTAGGGGACTTTGTTATACTCGATCAAAGGACTTTGTTATACTCGATCAGGGGACTTTTTTATACTCGACCAGAAGAATTTGTTATACTCGATTAGGGGACTTTGTTATACTCGACCAGGGGTCTTTTTTATACTTGATCAATGGACTTTGTTATACTCAATGAGGGGCCTTTGTTATACTCGATCAGGGGACTTTGTTATACACGACCAGGGACTTTGTAAAAGCGATCAGGGAACTTTTTTATTCTCGACCAGAGGACTTTGTTATACTCGATCAGGGGATATGTTATACTCGGTCAGGGGACTTTGTTGTACTCAACCAGAGGATTTTGTTATACTCGATTAGGAGCCTTTGGTATATTCGATGAGGGGGCTTTGTTATACTCGACCAGGGGACTTTGCTATACTCGACCAGGGGACTTTGTTATACTCGATCAGAGAACTTTGTTATACTCGACCAGGGGACTTTTTTATACTTGATCAGGTGACTTTCTCATACTCGATCAGTGGACTTTCCTGTATTTGACCAATGAACTTTGCTATAGTCGATGAGGGGCCTTTGGTATAATCGATCAGGGGACTTTGTTATACTCGACCAGGGGACTTTGTTATACTCCTTCATGGGACTTTGTTATACTCGACCAGAGGACTTTGTTATACTCGATCAGGGGATATGTTATACTCGATCAGGAGACTTTGTTTTACTCGATCAGGGAACTTTGTTATACTTGATTAAGGGACTTTTTATACTCGATCAAAGGACTTTGTTATACTCGACCAGGGGCCTTTGTTATATTCGATAAGAAAACTTTGTTATACTCGACCAGGGGACTTTGTTTTACTCCACCAGGGACTTTGTTATACTCGATCAGAGGATATGTTATACTCGATCAGGGGACTTTGTTATACTCGGTTCAGGGGACGTTGTTATACTCGTCCAGGGGGCTTTGTTATACTAGGATCAGGGGAATTTGTTATGGTCGATCAGGAGACTTTGTCTTACTCGATCAGGGCCCTTTGTTATACTCGACCAGGGGACTTTGTTATAATCGATTAGGGGACTTTGTTATGCTCGATCTGGGGACTTTGTTAAACTTGGCCAGGAGACGTTGTTATACTCGATCAGGGGATATGTTATACTCGATCAGGGGACTTTGTTATACTGGGCCAGGGGACTTTGTTATACTCGATTAGGAGATTTTGTTATACTCGATGAGGGATCTTTGTTATACTCGTCAAAAGGGCTTTGTTATACTCGATCAGGGGACTTTGTTAAACTCGATCAAAGGATATGTTATACTCGACCAGGGGACTTTGTTATACTCGATTAGGAGTTTTTGTTATACTCGATGAGGGATCTTTGTTATACTCGTCAAAAGGGCTTTGTTATACTCGATCAGAGGACTTTGTTATACTCGATCAGAGGATATGTATTACTCGATCAGGGGGCTTTGTTATACTCGATCAGGGGACTTTGCTATACTCGGCCAGGGGACTTTGTTATACTCGAGCAGGGGGCTTTGTTATACTCGATTAGGGGACTTTGTTATTCTCGATCAGGAGGCTTTGTTATACTCGATCAGGGGACTTTGTTATGCTCAATCATGGGACTTTGTTATACTCGATTAGGGGACTTTGTTATACTCGAACAGGGAACTTTTTTATACTTGACCAATGGACTTTGTTATACTCGATGAGGGGACTTTGTTATACTCGACCAAGGGGGCTTTGTTATACTCGATCAGGGGACTTTGTTATACTCGATCAGAGGATATGTTATACTGGATCAGGGGGCTTTGTTATACTCGATCAGGGGACTTTGCAATACTCGGCCAGGGGACTTTGTTATACTCGAGCAAGGGGCTTTGTTATACTCGATTAGGGGACTTTGTTATACTCGATCAGGATTCTTTGTTATACTCGATCAGGGGACTTTGTTATGCTCGATCATGGGACTTTGTTATACTCGATTAGGGGACTTTGTTATAATCGACCAGGGAACTTTTTTATACTTGATCAATGGACTTTGTTATACTCGATGAGGGGACTTTGTTATACTCGACCAAGGGACTTTGTTATACTCGATCAGGGGACTTTTTTATATTCGACCAGAGGACTTTGTTATACTCTATCAGGGGACTTTGTTATTCTCGATCAGGGGACTTTGCTATACTCGATTAGGGGCCTTTGTTATACTCGACCAAGGGACTTTGTTATACTCGACCCGGGGACTTCGCTATAATCGACCAGGGGACTTTGTTATACTCGTTTAGGGGAATTTGTTATTCTAGACCAGGGGACTTTTTTATACTTGATCAAGGGACTTTCTCATACTTGACCAGAGGCCATTGTTATACTCGATCGGGGGACTTTGTTATACTCGATGAGTGGACTTTCCTATATTTCACCAATGGACTTTACTATACTCGATGAGGGGCCTTTGTTATACTCGATCAGGGGACATTGCTAAACTCAACCAGGGGACTTTGTTATACTCGATGAGGGGACTTTGTTATACTCGACCAGAGGACTTTGTTATACTCGATCAGGGGATATGTTATACTTGATCAGGGGACTTTGTTATATTAGATCAGAGGACTTTGTTATACTCGACTAGGGCACTTTTTTATACTTGATCAATGGAGTTTGATATACTCGATGTGGGGCCTTTGTTATACTCGATCAGGGGACTTTGTTATATTCGATCAGTGGACTTTGTTATACTCCACCAGGGACTTTGTTATATTCGATCAGGGGATATGCTATACTCGACCAGGAGACTTTGATATACACGATTAGGGGACTTAGTTATACTCGACCAGGGGACGTTTTTATACTTGACCAATGGACTTTGTTATACCCGACGATGGGCCTTTGTTATACTCGATCAGGGGACTTTGTTACACTGGACCAGGGGAAATTTTTATACTCGATTAGGGGACTTTGTTATACTCGATCAGGGGACTTTGTTATACTGGACCAGGAGACTTTGTTATACTCGATCAGGGGACGTTGTTATACTCGATCAGGGAACTTTGTCAAACTCATCCAGGGGGGCTTTGTTATTCTTCATCAGGGGACTTTGTTATACACGATCAGGGGACTTTTGTCTTACTCGATCAGGGCCCTTTGCTATACTCGACCGGGGGACTTTGTTATAATCGATTAGGAGACTTTGTTATGCTCGATCTGGGGACTTTGTTATTCTCGACCAGGGGCCTTTGTTATAATCGATCAGGGGAGTTTGTTATGCTCGATCTGGGGACTTTGTTATACTGGGCGAGGAGACTTTGTTATACTCAATCAGGGGATATGTTATACTCGATCAGGGGACTTTTTTATACTGGACCAGGGGACTTTGTTATACTCGATCAGGGGACTTTGTTATACTCGATCAGGTGATATGTTATACTCGATGAGGGGACTTTGTTATACTCGATCAGAGGACTTTGTTATACTCGACGAGGGGCCTTTGTTATACTCGATTAGAAAACTTTGTTATACTCGACCAGGAGACTTTGTTATACTCGATCAGGGGACTTTGTTATACTCCACCAGGGACTTTGTTACATTCGATCAGGGGATATGGTATACTCGATTAGAGGACTTTGTTATGCTCGAGCAGGGGTCTTTGTTATACTTGTCCAGGGGGCTTTGTTATACTCGATCAGGGGACTTTGTTATACTCGATCAGGAGACTTTGTCTTACTCGATCAGGGGATTTTGTTATGCTCGATCTGGGGACTTTGTTATACTTGGCCAGGAGACATTGTAATACTCGATCAGGGGATATGTTATACTCGATCAGGGGACTTTGTTATAATCGATCAGGGGACTTTGTTATGCTCGATCTGGGGACTTTGTTATACTTGGCCAGGAGACTTTGTAATACTCGATCAGGGGATATGTTATACTCGATCAGGGGACTTTGTTATACTGGACCAGGGGACTTTGTTATACTCGATAATGGGACTTTGTTATACTCGATCAGGGAACTTTGTTATACTCGTCCAGGGGGCTTTGTTATACTCCTATTAGGGGACTTTGTTAAACTCGATCAGGGGACTTTGTCTTAATCGATCAGAGGACTTTGTTATACTCGATCAGGGGACTTTGTTATACACAATCAGGGGACTTTGTTATACTCGATTAGGGGCCTTTGTTATACTCGACCAGAGAACTTTTTTATACTTGACCAATGGACTTTGTTATACTCGATGAGGGGCCTTCGTTATACTCGATGAGGGGACTTTGTTATACTCGACCAGGAGACTTTGTTATACTCGATCAGGGGACTTTTTTATACTCGACCAGAGAACTTTGTCATACTCGATCAGGGCCTTTGTTATACTCGACCTGGGGACTTTGTTATAATCGATCAGGGGACTTTGTTATGCTCGATCTGGGGACTTTGTTATACTTGGCCAGGAGACTTTGTAATACTCGATTAGGAGACTTTGTTATACTGGACCAGGGACTTTGTTATACTTGGCCAGGAGACTTTGTAATACTCGATCAGGGGACTTTGTTATACTGGACCAGGGGACTTTGTTATACTCGATCATGGGACTTTGTTATACTCGATCAGGGGACTTTGTCCTACTCGATCAGGGCCCTTTGCTATACTCGACCAGGGGACTTTGTTATAATTGATCAGGGGACTTTATTATGCTCGATCTGGGGACTTTTTTATACTTGATCAGGGGACTTTGTCATACTCGACCAGAGGCCTTTGTTATACTCGATCGGGGGACATTGTTATACTCGATGAGTGGACTTTCCTATATATGACCAATGGACTTTGCTGTACTCGATGAGGGGACTTTGTTATACTCGATCAGGGGACATTGTTATACTCGACAAGGGACTTTGTTATACTCGATCAGGGGACTTTGTTATACTCGATCAGGTGATATGTTATACTCGATCAGGGGATTTTGTATACTCGATCAGAGGACTTTGTTATACTCGACGAGGGGCCTTTGTTATACTCGATTAGAAATCTTTGTTATACTCGACCAGAGGACTTTGTTATACTCGACAAGGGACTTTTTTATACTCGACCAGAGGACTTTGTTATACCCGATCAGGGCCTTTGTTATACTCGACCTGAGGACTTTGTTATAATCGATCAGGGGACTTTGTTATGCTCGATCTGGGGACTTTGTTATACTTGGCCAGGAGACTTTGTAATACTCGATCAGGGGACTTTGTTATAATGGACCAGGGGACTTTGTTATACTCGATCATGGGACTTTTTTATACTCGATCAGGGAACTTTGTTATACTCGTCCAGGGGGCTTTGTTATACTCGATTAGGGGACTTTGTTATACTCAATCAGGGAACTTTGTCTTACTCGATCAGGGCCCTTTGCTATACTCGACCAGGGGACTTTGTTATAATCGATCAGGGGACTTAGTTATGCTCGATCTGGGACTTTGTTATACTGGGCCAGGGGACTTTTGTATACTCGATCAATGTGACTTTGTTATACTCAACCAGGGGACTTTGTTATACTCGATCAGGGGACTTTGTTATACTCGATCAGGGGATATGTTATACTCGATCAGGGGACTTTTTTATACTGGACCAGGGGAGTTTGTTATACTCGATTAGGTGATATATTATACTCGATCAGGGGACTTTGTTATACTCGATCAGAGGACTTTGTTATACTCGATTAGGGGACTTTGTTATACTCGATCAGGGGTCTTTGTTATACTTGTCCAGGGGGCTTTGTTATACTCGATCAGGGGACTTTGCTATAGTCGACCCGGGGACTTTGTTATACTCGATTAGGGGACTTTGTTATACTCGACCAGGGGACTTTTTTATGCTTGATCAGGGGACTTTGTCATACTCGACCAGAGGCCTTTGTTATACTCGATCGGGGGACATTGTTATACTCGATGAGTGGACTTTCCTATATATGACCAATGGACTTTGCTATACTCGACGAGGGGACTTTGTTATAGTCGATGAGGGGACATTGTTATACTCGACAAGGGACTTTGTTATACTCGATCAGGGGACTTTGTTATACTCGACCAGAGGACTTTGTTATACTCGATCAGGTGATATGTTATACTCGATCAGGGGATTTTGTTCTACTCGATCAGAGGACTTTGTTATACTCGACGAGGGGCCTTTGTTATACTCGATTAGAAAACTTTGTTATACTCCACAAGGGACTTTGTTGTATTCGATCAGTGGATATGCTATAGTCGACCAGGGGACTTTGTTATACTCGACCAGGGGACTTTTATATACTTGACCAATGGACTTTGTTATACTCAATGAGGTGCCTATGTTATACTCGATCAAGGGACTTTGTTATACACGACCAGGGGACTTTGTTATATGCGATCAAGGGACTTTTTTAAACTCGACCAGAGGACTTTGTTATACTCGATCAGGGCCTTTGTTATACTCGACCTGGGGACTTTGTTATACTTGGCCAGGAGACTTTGTAATACTCGATCAGGGGACTTTGTTATACTGTACCAGGGGACTTTATTATACTCGATCATGGGACTTTTTTATACCCGATCAGGGAACTTTGTTATACTCGTCCAGGGGGCTTTGTTATACTCGATTAGGGTACTTTGTTATACTCTATCAGGGGACTTTGTCTTACTCGATCAGGGCCCTTTGCTATACTCTACCAGGGGACTTTGTTATAATCGATCAGGGGACTTACTTATGCTCGATTTGGGACTTTGTTATACTGGGCCAGGGGACTTTTGTATACGCGATCAATGGGACTTTGTTATACTCAACCAGGGGACTTTGTAATACGCGATCAGGGGACTTTGTTATACTCGATCAAGGGATATGTTATACTCGATCAGGGGACTTTATTATACTGGACCAGGTGACTTTGTTATACTCGATGAGGGGACTTTGTTATACTCGATTAGGTGATATGTTATACTCGATCAGGGGACTTTGTTATACTCGATCAGAGGACTTTGTTATAGTCGACGTGGGGCCTTTGTTATACTCGATCAGGGGACTTTGTTGTACTCGATCAGGGGTCTTTGTTATACTCGTCCAGGGGGTTTGTTATACTCGATCAGGGGACTTTGTTATACTCGATCAGGGGACTTTGTTATGCTCGATGTGAGGACTTTGTTATACTTGGCCAGGAGACTTGGTAATACTCGATCAGGGGATATGTTATACTCGATCAGGGGACTTTATTATACTCGATCAGGGGACTTTGTTAAACTCGATCAGGGGTCTTTGTTATACTCGTCCAGGGGAATTTGTTATACTCGATTAGGGGACTTTGTTATACTCGATCAGGGGACTTTGTCTTAATCAATCAGGGCCCTTTGCTATACTCGACCAGGGGACTTTGTTATAATTGATCAGGGGACATTGTTATGCTCGATCTGGGACTTTGTTATACTCGAACAGGGGACTTTGTTATACTCGATCAGGGGACTTTGTTATACTCGATCAGGGGACTTTGTTATACTCGATCTGGGGACTTTGTTATACTCGATTAGGGGCCTTTGTTATACTCGATGAGAGGATATGTTATAATCGACCAGGGAAATTTGCTATAGTCGACCAGGGGACTTTGTTATACTCGATTAGGGGACTTTGTTATACTCGACCAGGGGAGTTTTTTATACTTGATCAGGGGACTTTGTCATACTCGACCAGAGGCCTTTGTTATACTCGATCGGGGGACATTGTTATACTCGATGAGTGGACTTTCCTATATATGATCAATGGACTTTGCTATACTCGATGAGGGGACTTTGTTATACTCGATCAGGGGACATTGTTATACTCGACAAGGGACTTTGTTATACTCGATTAGGGGACTTTGTTATACTCGACCAGATGACTTTCTTATACTCGATCAGGTGATATGTTATACTCGATCAGGGGATTTTGTTATACTCGATCAGAGGACTTTTTTATACTCGACGAGGGGCCTTTGTTATACTCGATTAGAAAACTTTGTTATACTCGACCAGGAGACTTTGTTATACTCGATCAGGGGACTTTTTATACTCCACCAGG
>NW_024754754.1:0-53343 GCF_018991925.1 Homarus americanus
CCTCTCTGTAGTCTCAATAATTCCTAAAATAAGTCCTACGCTTGACAGGACCTACGGAGCGCTCCTACTACCACCTGAGACCCCTCCAGAATTGCTGTTCGACACCCATGAATCCAGCCCATACCGCAAACGATCGCATAAGAACAGCCCAGTCCAACCATTGCAAAATTATCAATAATAACTAAATCAGCGTATTCACCCGGTAAACACGCTCTTACACCGTAACTATGTTGAAACGAACCATCTGATTCCCCATCTAGATTATATGTCTTATTTGTGTCACTTATGTTACTCTATATTATTTATAACCTGAACCCATTCCAAATATGTAACTGATACAGCCTTCATGCCAAGCTCTTTCAATAAAACCGTTAATAAAAAAAAAATATATTACACACACACACAGTCTGGAGCGCTGTTAGAGTGTCGAGCCAATTCTAATCCACCCCACCCTTACCACCCCCTCTTCTCTCCCCCTAACACCCTTTCTCCTTCCCCACCCTCCCCACAATAACCCAAATAAGTTCTCTTTCTCACTACTATCTCCCTTCCTTCCACACCCTCCCCTTCTACCCTCCCAACACTCCCTCCTCACGCCCCCCAGGCCTCGCCAAGTAAAATTATCAAAGCATCATCCTTATTCCCCCCCCCTCCCCCCGCCACAAAGAATCAGGATCTACCCAGTCCCCATCTCCCCGACCTCGTTATCGTCCTCCTACAGTGTTCCCTTACTCCCCTCCCCCACTCCCCATCTTCCTCACCCCACCACCCCCCCCCTCCCTCCCCTCCCTCTCCTCTCGCCATCACAGCCACCTGCGCCAGGTCCCTCAGCCCACGGCCTCAGGAGGCACCGCCAAGATGGCCGTTGGTAGCCCATGAGGAGGGCCAAGAGGGGAGGCTGGAGGAGGGCTGTGAGGGAACGAGGGCTAATGAGGGGGGACAGTGAGGAGAGAGGAAGGAACAAAAAAAATAAATAAATAAATAAAAAATAAAATAAAATAAATCGTAATCGACGCCGATATTTGACACTTTCTTGCCTCCCTGGTAGAGTATTCTATTGCCTCCCCTGTAGAGTATTCTATTGCCTGGTAGAGTATTCTATTGTTCAAGCATTAATATTTATTGTAATACCTTCTTTATATTCCTACATTGTACCACCAAAACCGTTTTAAAAATTATCATGTAGAGATAAGAAATTACCATTGTAATAAATATATTTGCCAACTAGACATAATCCTAACAGCTCTGTCCTCTTGTTCACCCATAATACAACCCGTGTTAACAGCTTCCTCATTATATTTATGTTTTTAATTCCACTGTAATTATAACATACTTATAATATAAGTGCAAAAATAAAATAAATAAATATTAAAGTGAAAAACCGTGTTCTTATTACCACCATTGTTATTCTACTATTCAGAAAGTACTAAATGTCATTACATAATACTTCCCTTGAGATAAACAGTACAGTATAGTATATATGAGGTGAAATATCAATAATATTATTATTATCCACCTGTCTGTGGTCTTCTGTTTCAATATCAGCGTTGACTTAATCTCAACGACAGGTTCCAGAGGGACCTCTCTCCACCCCAACATAACGAACGTCTACTGGCGTAACACGGGCGAAACGTTCGTCCCACAGGTAAAGGGAGAGGATCGCCAGCCGGTATCGATCACTAGTACTGGCATTGTTAAGAGAAAAACGATCTTTTCAGTACGCCAAGCGAAGTCAATAATTACCGACTGGGTGAACAAAACGCCAGGCGCTCTTGGTTCGCTTGTACTGAAGTGTGTGTGTGTGTGTGTGTGTGTGTTTTTTATAAATCTATATCATCCCAGCGAACCAATCAGAAACAGGGAATAAATGGGAGATAAAAGAGAAGAACAAGAGAAGGGCGAGGAGAAATAAACGGGGAGATAGAGAGATAGAAGAGGAAGAAAATGAAATGAATGGGGTAGTGGTAGAAAAGGATATGAAAGCCTCCACGCCACCACGCCTGTCCTAGAACCTCTCCTAGCACAATACATGTCTTCCCCATTTCCTCCCATTCATTAACTACCTATCCCCCTTTTCTCACAACTAACCTTCTCCCCCCATCTCACCCCCCCCCTCGCCAACGGACTGATGAGAAAGGACACTCGGTCGTGATACAAACCGGAAGTGGTGGGCGGTGGGCGGGTGACCCGTAACGACCCAGTGTGTTGTTTCTCAGCCCACCATTACCGCCTCACCCACTACTACTCCCCCACCTCACCCCCCCCTCCTGACGCCGCCACGACCCCAACTACTTCCTGTATCTCAGCCGTTGGGGAGCAGTGAGTGAGTGAGTGAGCGAGTGGTGAGTAAGTGGTAGGCAGTGAAAGTGAGTAAGTGAGTGAGCGAGTGAGTGAGGTGTGTTTGCATGTGATGTGTTGGTGAGTTGGTGTTGTTGTGAGTGAGAGGAAGAAAGGGGCGAGGTATGGAGAGTAAAAGAGACGAAAGAGAGGAAAGGAGAATTAGTGAGGAAAACTAAGAACTAAAAGCAAGGAAAGAGGAAGAGGAAAAGTGGAAAAGAAAAAAAGTGAATAATGAGGATAGAGGAGCGAAGAAGGGGTGAAGAAGGGAAAAGACAGCAAAAAGGAGGGCCAAAGGGGGAGGAGCAGAGGAGGAGGGGGACGAAGAGGGAGGAAGGGACGAGGAGGAGGAAGGGACGAAGGAGGAGGAAGGGACGAAGGAGTAGGAGGGACGAAGGGTGGGAGGAGGAGGGGGACGAGGGGAGGAGGAGGGGCGGAGAAGGAGTGGGCAGAGGGAGGAGGAGAGAAAGGGCAGAGGGAGAGGAGGAGGGGCCGAGAGGGTAGGAGGGGGCAAAGGGAGGTGAGAAAGGGCGCAAAGGGGAAGGGGGTGTACTGGGGAAGGGGCGAAGAGGAAGGAGAGGGCGTAAAGGAGGGAGACAAATACCATGTGTTGCAGTCTTCACAAGTTCTAGGAGTTATTGTTGGGGAGGGTGAGGAGGGAGGGAGGAGGGGGAAGAGGGGGGGGAGGGGGAGGTGGAAGGGAGGAACGTTAGGAAGTGATCGAGAAAGCCGCAGCCTCTACACCAAAGAAGGAGGAACAAGCTCTTGCAAGGTAAGGAGAAGGAAGGGGAGAAGGGGAAGGGTGAGAGAGAAAGGAAGGGAGAGGTAGAGGGAGAGGAAGGGGATGGGGGAGAGGAGGATGGGGAGGAGGAAGGGTGAAGGGAAGATTAAAGACTATATCTGACGACCGTGAAAGGATCAGATTGTTTTAAGATACGGTAACAATGGCCGACACACGCGGAGAGACACAACCTAACCTAACCTAACCTAACCTCAAACAGGTGTAGACGCACATAAGAGAGGGTGTTGTCCCACAGACACCACTAAGAAAAGGAAATAAGTAGGTCTTGGACGGGTATTAAAAATCCCATTTCGCTCTCATCCCCCCACTACTAACCTCCCCCTCTCACCCCTTCAGCGTTATGACCCCTGGCCGGAGACCCACATGGATCACCGCCACAAAAGGAATGTTGTCACCCCCCTATATATCCTCTCCCCGCAACAATGACCCCACAGAGAACAGGCTGGGGAGCCGGAACCACTGTACCCTGGGGAGGAAATAGTTCATGACTTCTTATTTTTAGTTACTATAATTTTGTATTTCCATCGAAGCGTTCCGGAAACGCCTTACAGAGCGATAATGTCCAGATAACATTACGGTGCACCAACAAATTATCAGATCGAATTAAACGGTGTGTATCCAGAATGGTGCCGGACCTCAAAAATCAATTAATCAAAATTTACGCCAACATTTAGTAAATGCTACAACTAATTCACCACCCCCAACACCACCATTTACTTATGAACTTCCTTTATTTCTTCATTCACTTTTAGACTAAAATAAACTGCACTCCTCTCTCCCTCAACACACATTAACACCATAAAATTGTAAAATATTCAAAAATGAAAAAAAAATCAAATCTGACCCTGTATACAAGTGATGTTTTCGGCGACAGGAACTACCATGATAAGTGTTGTGGTTGGTGACGGCGACACAACCTAACCTGTTTGTCTCCTTAAACACAAAAATGTCTACCAGGCACCGGTCGAAATTCTCCCTCGAGTCTACCACAACAGGACGCGTTCCTCTCGGCCAGATAGAGAAAAAATAAATCAACAAACATCCGGATCTTTCCAGAATTCGAGGCCGAGTTCTCTTGTTCGTCTGGGACTTGACGCTCGGGAGAAGCTGATCAGTAAAGGTTTAGGATTAATTAAGCGTGAGAGGAAGTCATAAGGGACAGTGAGCGTCTCTGGGTCATCCAACTCCTTAACTAGCAGGTAAGTGGCCCCAATTAGCTGAGGCGTCTTGAGGAGGACGGAGGGATGATGAAGGGGGACCTGTAGAGAACAAAGAGACCTGAGGGAGATAAGGATAAGTCCTAAATCCTCCTCCGTCACCCTCTACCCTCAATCCTCCTATCCCTTCTCTCTCCTCCTCCTCACCTCCAATCCTACTCCTCACCTCAATCCTCCTCCTCTCCTCTTCCTCCTCCCCCTCCTCCTCCTCCAGGTTCCTCTCCTCCATTAGCACAAATTCCTTTGATCTTACGTTCGATCAAAGCGTCGGGCCCAGGGACAACACCGTTCGATTTCTGTTGAACACCCTCGACCACGCCAAAATAAGCACCACCCTCGCTTCGACCGACGTTCGATTAACGGATGGTTCCCTTAACCACACGGCGAATGAGCTGTTTATTCGCCTGACCACGTTCGATTAGAGGGCTATTCGTCCCTTCGTCTGACCGAACGTTCGAATAACAGGTTGTTCGATTAAACTCTGGGTGGGTGAGTGGCAGTGGGTGGAGTGGTAGATGGTTGCAGTCTGTGGGTGTAGTGCCGACCACATTAACCACACAGAGTTCCACAGACCATTACCCAGCTCCTGTACCCAACCACAGCGCCACCACTAAGAAATAATACCGTGTCATCATTTGGTTCATCATATGCATTATCATAATCATCATCAACTTTCTTATTTCATCCTTTCCTCCTTTCCTTTGATTCTTCCTTCCTCCTCCTCCTCCTTCTTCATGATTACGGTAAAGTCAGGTTTGGTTTGGTTGGATTAGGTGAATCACGGATAACTTTGCAACACTCACGAGCAACACTGCAACACCACCTTGGCCAACTACCTGTAAAGACAAAGATAAATGAATCAGAACAAACTAATTAGAATAAAAAAAAAATGTAGATTAAAAATATCCATCATGAAAAAAATTAAATTAAACGTAGGTAAAGGTAGGTAGATAGGTGGGTGGAGGTGGGTGGGTGAGAAGTGAGTAAGGTAAGGTAAAATGGTAAGGTAAAGTGGAGTGAGGTAAGGTAAAAGTGTAAAATGCTCAGGGAGAGTTAGGTTAGGTTAGCCACTCCACCGCTAAGCTCTGTACTTACTACTGTGAATCAGTACGCAATCCTCTCTCTCTAATTGCCGTTAAATGCAGACGATTAACAGCAATTTGACAGATATAATGCCACTTGAGTGCAGTGTGTGTGTGTGTGTGTGTGTGTGTGTGTGTGTAGGTTATAAAACAGTTCATATTTACTAATTGTTGTTGTCTCTGTCCTGCCAACACTCTGCTCTTAGGTGTCCCGCAGGGTGGTGGTTGTCTCTGCCCCAGGGGTGGGTATTTGTTGTCTCTGCCCCAGGGGTGGTGGTTGTCTCTCTCCAGGGGTGGTGTTGTTGTCGCCCCAGGGTGTAGTCGTGTCTCTGCCCCAGGGGTGGTGTTGTTGTCTCCTCCGGGGTGGTGTGCTCTCTGCCCAGGGTGGTGTGTTGTCTCTGCCCAGTGGTGGTTTCCTAGGGTGGTTGTCTCTCTTGGGTGGTGTTGTCTCTGCCCAGGGTGTTGTCTCTGCCCAGGGGTGGTGTGTCTCTGCCCCCAGGGTGGTGGGTTGTCTCTGCACCCAGGGTGAGTGGTGTCTCTGCCCAGGGTGGTGGTGTGTCCTGCCCAGGGTGGTGTGTTGTCTCTGCCCCAGGGGTGGTGTTGTGTCTCTGCCCCAGGGTGGTATTCAATCTCTGCCGGGTGGTGTTGTTGTCTCCCCCGGGGTGGTGAGTGTCTCTGCCCGGGGTGGTGTTTGTCTCTGCAGGGTGGTGGTGTCTCTGCCCAGGGGTGGTGGTGTTGTCTCTGCCCCAGGGTGGTGGTGTTACTCTGCCCCAGGGGTGGTGTTGTCTCTGCCCAGGGTAGTCGTTGTTATCTCTGCCCAGGGTGGTGGTGTTGTCTCTGCCCAGGGGTGGTGTGTTAATCTCTGCCCCAGGGGTGTTCTCAGGGGTGGTGATGTGTCTCTCTGCCCCAGGGTGGTGGTGTTGTCTCTGCCCAGGGGTGGTGTGTGTCTCTGCCCAGGGTGGTGTTGTTGTCTCTGCCCAGGGGTGGTGTTCCTGCAGGGTGGTGGTGTTGTCTCTGCCCCAGGGTGGTGTTGTGTGTCTCTACCCAGGGGTGGTGGTGTTGTCTCTCCAGGGTGGTGGTGTCTCTGCCCCAGGGTAGATGTTGTTGTCTCTACCCCAGGGGTGGTGGTGTGTCCTCTGGGGTGGTGGTGTTGTCTCTGCCCCGGGGTGGTAGTCTGTCTCTGCCCAGGGTGGTGTTGTTGTCTCTGCCCCAGGGTGGTGTTATAGTCTCTGCCCAGGGTGGTGGTGTTGTCTCTGCCCCGGGGTGGTGTGATATCTCTGCCCAGGGGTGTTGTTGTCTCTGCCCCAGGGTGGTGTGTATCTCTGCAGGGTGGTGGTGTTGTCTCTGCCCAGGGGTGGTATTGTTAATCTCTGCCCCAGGGGTGGTGGTGTTGTCTCTGCTGGGGTGGTGTATTATCTCTGCTGGGGTGGTGTTGTTGTCTCTGCCCAGGGGTGGTGGTAGTGTACTCTGCCCAGGGTGGTGTTGTCTCTGCCCCAGAGGTGGTGTTGTGTCTCTGCCCGGGGTGGTGGTGTTGTCTCTGCCCAGGGGTGGTGTGTCTCTGCCCGGGGTGGTGGTGTTGTCTCTCTCCCCGGGGTGGTGTTGTTATCTCTGCCCCGGGGTGGTGTTGTTGTCTCTCCTGGCCCGGGTGGTGGTGTTAATCTCTGCCCCGGGGTGGTGTTGTTGTCTCTGCCGAGGTGGTGTTCTCTGCCCGGGGTGGTGGTGTTGTCTCTGGCCGGGGTGGTGTGTGTCTCTGCCCCAGGGGTGGTGTTGTTGTCTCTGCCCCAGGGTGGTGTCTTAATCTCTCTCTAGAGGTGGGGTGTTGTTGTCTCTGCCCAGGATTGGTGTGTCTCTGCCCAGGGTGGTGGTGTTGTCTCTGCCCAGGGTGGTGTGTTATCTCTGCACAGGGTGGTGGTGTTTCTCTGCCCAGGTGGTGTTCATATCTCTGCCCAGGGGTGGTGGTGTTGTCTCTGGCCCGGGGTGGTGGTGGTGTCTCTGCCCCGGGGTGGTGTTGTTGTCTCTGCCCCAGGGGTGGTGGTCTCTGGCCCAGGGGTGGTGGTGTTGTCTCTGCCCAGGGTGGTGAGTGTTATCTCTGGCCAGGGTGGTGGTGTTGTCTCTCTGCCCCAGGGGTGGTGTTGTTGTCTCTGCCCAGGGGTGGTGTTGTTGTCTCTGCCCAGGGGTGGTGGTGTCTCTGCCCGGGGTGGTGGTGTTGTCTCTGCCCCGGTGGTGGTATATTGTCTCTGGCCGGGGTGGTGGTGTTGTCTGCAGGGTGGTGTCTTGTCTCTGCCCGGGGTGGTGGTGTTGTCTCTGCCCCGGGGTGGTGTGTCTCTCCCAGGGTGGTGTTGTTTCTGCAGGGTGGTGATGATCTCTGCCCAGAGGTGGTGTTGTTGTCTCTGCCCAGGGTGGTGGTGTGTCTCACCAGGGGTGGTGGTGTTGTCTCTGCCCGGGGTGGTGTGTTATCTCTGCCCAGGGTGGTGGTGTTGTCTCTGCCCAGGGGTGGTGATGATCTCTGCCCCAGGGTGGTGGTGTTGTCTCTGCCCCGGGTGGTGTATTGTCTCTGCCCAGGGTGGTGTTGTCTCTGCCCAGGTGGTGGTGTGTCTCTGCCCGGGGTGGTGTTGTTGTCTCTGCCCCCGGGT
Source organism: Homarus americanus (assembly GCF_018991925.1). Lineage (NCBI taxonomy): Eukaryota > Metazoa > Arthropoda > Malacostraca > Decapoda > Nephropidae > Homarus > Homarus americanus. Next base: position 8,072 of record NW_024754754.1, read on the forward strand.
GGTGTTGTCTCTGGCCAGGGTGGTGGTGTTGTCTCTGCCCAGGGTGGTGGTGTTGTCTCTGGCCCAGGGTGGTGGTGTTGTCTCTGGCCCAGGGTGGTAGTGTCTGCCCAGGGTGGTGGTGTTGTCTCTGGCCAGGGTGGTGTTGTTATCTCTGGCCGGGGGTGGTGTTGTTGTCTCTGTCCCGGGGTAGTGTTCTGTATCTCTGCCCCGGGGTGGTGTTGTCTCTGCAGGGTGGTGGTATTTATCTCTCCACGGGGTGGTGTTGTTGTCTCTGCCCCGGTGGTGTGTTGTCTCTGCCCAGGGTGGTGGTGTCTCTGGCCCGGGGTGGTGTTGTATCTCTGCAGGGGTGTTGTTGTCTCTGCCCGGTGTGGGTGTTGTCTCCTGCCCAGGGGTGGTGTTGTTGTCTCTGCCCCAGGGGTGGGTAGTAGTGTCTCTGCCCCAGGGTGGTGTTTTTGTCTCTGCCCCAGGGGTGGTGTTGTTATCTCTGCGGGGTGGTGGTGTTGTCTCTGCCCACGGGTGGTGTGTTGTCCTGCCCGGGGTGGTGTTGTTGTCTCTGCCCAGGGGTGGTGTTGTTACTCTGCCCAGGGTGGTGTTGTTGTCTCTGCCCCGGGGTGGTGGGTTGTCTCTGCCCAGGGGTGGTGTTGTTGTCTCTGCCCAGGGGTGGTGTGTCTGCCCCAGGGTGGTGGTGTTGTCTCTGCCCCAGGGGTGGTAGGTGTGTCTCTGCCCGGGGTGGTGGTGTCTCTGCCCCAGGGTGGTGAGTGTCTCTGCCCCGGGGTGGTGGTGTTGTCTCTGCCCAGGGTGGTGTTGTCTCTGCCCGGGGTGGTGGTGTCTCTGCCCCGGGGTGGTATCAGTCTCTGCCCCAGGGTGGTGGTGTTGTCTCTGCCCCGGGGTGGTGTGTCTCTCTGCCCAGGGTGGTGGTGTTGTCTCTGCCCAGGGGTGGTGGTGTGTCTCTGCCCCCGGGGTGGTGTTGTCTCTGCCCCAGGGTGGTGGTGTGTCTCTGCCCCGGGGTGGTGTTGTTGTTCTCTGCCCCAGGGTGGTGGTGTGTCTCTGCCCCGGGGTGGTGTTGTTGTCTCTGCCCAGGGGTGGTGTTGTGTCTCTGCCCAGGGTGGTGGTGTTGTCTCTGCCCCGGGGTGGTGGTGTTGTCTCTGCCCCAGGGTGGTGTTGTTGGTAGTGGTGGTGGTGCTACACTCATGTTGTTGTTGTTGTTTTGTTATTGTTCACAAAGACTTTGGAAATTCACATTGTATCTAAATTGTTGTTTTCCCGAAGAACACAACATTACAAACACACGTGTTACTTGCCCCTTGGGATTGTAAGATCCCGTGTGGACGTTTTTAGGTCACCGGGTCAGAGGTCGAGGTCACAGGGGTCAGAGGTTGTTATTTTGGGGATTAACAGACTGTATATAACTTAAACTTCCGGCCAACGATGAGGTATTGTTACACAGGTATTTCTTGACCTTAATGAGAGAGTTGATTATTTACATTGAGGTCAAGGTGAAGGTCATGTTTTTAGCGGGCTAGAGGTGGTAGGGCAGAGAAGGAGGAGGAGGAAGAAAGGGGTGGGGAAGAAATGGGGTAGGGAGGAGAGAGAGGGAAGGGAGGTAGGAAGGGCCTTTGGTGAATTTGTGGACGTTTTTCGATACTGTCGCCGTCTGGGGACATATTTCTCCCTGGGTTTGCAGCTCAGCCTGCCTGAACCTTCTGAATAAGTTTTCCTTCATCTAATTTGCATAACTCGAGTTCCTCCATCAGGTGAGCTACATCAGGTGAGCTACAAGGTGAGTTACATCAGGTGAGCTACAAGGTGAGCTACATCAGGTGAGCCCATCAGGTGAGCTACAAGGTGAGCTACATCAGGTGAGCTACAACAGGTGAGCTACATCAGGTGAGCTACAACAGGTGAGCTACATCAGGTGAGCTACAACAGGTGAGCTACAGAGGACAACGTTTAAAGATCATTAGGAAGAGGGCTAAATTTACTGTAGTTTAGGTTAGATTAAGTTAATTAAAGTTGGGTTATAGTAAGCTAATTTAAGTCAGGATAGATTAGGTTAAGTTAAGTACCCTCCACGTTGTGAATATTTAAGAAAACAAACATTAATCCACCACCAAAACACTAGCTAGCAACTCAGGTACAGTCAATACATAAAGAAACATAATTACAGGTAAATGAAGTGTAGCCAATAAACACCTGACAATAAATTAGCAGCACAGGTGAGCTTCACAAACAACCACAACCAATAACAATAACCCATACACACATAAATCACCAATTGGCAACTATTGATAAACAAAAATAGTACTCGGCAACTCTCATACTAGACCAACACACACACACACATTCACTAAAAATTACCTCATTAATTAAGTACTAATTACTACCTGTCCATACAAAGCAAAAGAACGTAATTAGACACTAAGCCAATGTTAATAAATAAAAGGAAAAATGACTTGTGGTAACTTAAACTTGTTGTATATGAGAGAGAGAGAGAGAGAGAGAGAGAGAGAGAGATTACATTACCTGGTCACAATTATACAACAGTTTACAGGTAATTTATGGTAATGGTTCTACACCAGCCGCTTATTACCAGCCCCTCCTCTAACACCTCTAATTGTTGCCATTGTAGAGTTCCATAGATGTATTCATCAGTGTAGTATCGTAGTTCAATGCCACTAAATAGAGCCATTATGGTTAAGTTGTTTACTTTTCAGGTCTATTTGATATGGTCAGGTACTGTATGGTAAAGTTCTTGATGGTGGGTTAATGTTGCTCAATGTTAATCTAACTTAATGGCGCTTAATCAGTGTTTTGGTAAAGAAGTTAATGGTGGGGTGTGGGTGTGTGTGTGGGTGTGGGTGGTGTGTGTGTGTGTGTGTGTGTGAGACCATGAATTGAGGGGGAAGGAAGGGTTCAGTAAGTGTTCCTCCGTTATGACCACCAGGTGACAAACTCCAGGCATACCGTAATGTTACACACACACACACACACACACACACACACACACACACGGATTAAGCTAAACCATTAAACCTCACACGGTAGTTAAACCAGACACACCTGATCAAACCACGTGAGGAATGTGAGATGAGGAGGAGACAGGTAAGAAGGTGACAGGTAAGGTGGTGGACAGGTAAGAAGGAGGAGACAGGTAAGGAGGAGGAGACAGGTAAGAAGGAGGAGACAGGTAAGAAGGAGGAGACAGGTAAGGAGGAGGGAGACAGGTAAGAAGGAGGAGACAGGTAAGGAGGAGGAGAAAGAAGGAGGAGACAGGTAAGAAGGAGACAGGTAGGAGGAGGAGACAGTAAGAAGGAGGAGATAAGAAGGAGAAGATGTACCCAGGAATATAACAAAAAGGTTTCGTATGTAAGAATTTTCTGACATTTGAGAATAAAACCTAACCTAACCTAACCATAAGGGAGTGAGAGTTGGTACACTGTCTTCTCAGGTAAGTCATGGGTACGACCTCACCTGGACAGTATATATATCCTATTGGACAAAATACCGTTGGACAATATCGTTATGGACAAAAGGTCTACCATAGTTAACACAGAATTATATCCCAGTAATTAAAGTTATCTGTTAATATATTAAGTTTGGTTAGATTAGGTTAGGTTAGGTTAGGTTAGATTAGGTTAGGTTAGGTTTATTTGAGTTGGGTTACGTTATGTAAGGTATATTATCATCCAGTCGTCATATTTGGCCTTAAGTCCCATCAAATATCAGGAACATTACCAAGATAACGAGATATATAAAGAGATTACTCGGTGATGACACGGATATCACGGTCATGATAACGGAAATACGTTCACGACGATGTACACACGCGAAGGTGACCATGAAAGTGTACCTGGCAGCCCTCATAGAGAGAGAGAGAGAGAGAGAGAGAGAGAGAGAGAAGGCTGGCTGATGACTGACCATTACAACACACAACAACATACGGACGAGGAAGTGACTCAATTGTTAGGTTAGGTTAGGTTATGCCTGAGGAAAGGGTGTTAGTAGTTAGTTAAGCATGATAGGAGGGTCGTAGCATGGCAGCTTCATGAATACATTAACAACACATGGCAACTGTGTGGCAAGTCACCAAGAATAATAAAATAAATACTATTGTTTGTATAGCCTGGCCATTTGCCCCACTGGTGACGTCATCTTCCTCATTGGCCTTAATGTTTTAATAAAAGTCTGGATTTTTTCTTCTATAAGATAAGTGTTAATGTTTTTCTTCTTTTTTTTTTAGTGTTTTAATGAAGGATCAGTTGTAATTTGACGTTAGTTTTAGTTTTTTGTTTGGCTTTCCAGAAAGGTAAATGCTCTCAATCTTTAGTGGGGTGTGTTGAGGTTCCTATACATGCACGCACGCACGCACACGCACACACAGTACAAAGATTGCCGATCAACCCACAACTGATAAATAAAATTCGACAATTTCAACTCGAAAGAAAGAAACAACTGTTAGTGACAACAGTGGTTAGCGGCCAATGTTGACCTGACGCGGACCAGACACCCTGTCCCACCGTACACTCGCCACCACCAACACTGGATGAGAGAACCCAAGAGACCCAAACTACATCAGGAGAGATGAGGACTCCCTACTCCACCCAGGTGAGGAACTATGAATTCTAACTACATCACACGAGGAACAAGAACCATCTCCATCACCCTGTCTGAGCTGGAGGACCTACCCAGACCACGTGGTGGATGTACCAAACATCTGCAGCTGTAGTGAGGAGCAGCTTAGCGCACAGGTCCGACGGCCATCCAAACAGTGAGAAGGACTTTGTTGGCGCCAATATCAGGTCACAGAATGTCTACAAGACCAGCTCCCTACAGTACCAGATCTACAGTTAATCTTTTGTTGACTCTATGTTTTTGTTTCTGTATTGAAAGCTTTTGTCAATCATGACCCACTCCCTGATTCCACCATATGTAACTTATCATCTCTGTTCATTGTATATTTTCAGCCTTCGGGCTGCCATGCTATCTTAATAAACCGTTAATTATTATTATTTATTATAACACGCACGCACGCGCACACACACACACGCACACACACACAGACACACACGCACACGCGCACACACATTATACCTGAGAGTCTAGTGTGTGGTGCCTTCACTAACTAATACCAACGCCTCTACGTATTGGTAATGCCATGTCTGCCATGGTACCAATGGAGCCAACAACCACAGTAAGGCCCAACAGAGCTCTCCACCTGTGGCACTGAAAGGCAGGTCTTAATACTGCCAGGTACACAGTGCCAGTAATTAAACTTGGCACCGAGGAGGAGAGCCTAAGTTTCAATAACAACAAAGGTAGAGAGAAGGGAGAATGGGAGAGAAAGGCTGAACAGGGAATGGGAGAAAGGGAAGTACAGGAATGGGGGATTAGGAATAGGGAGATAATAATAGATAAATACATGAGGATAGAGGATAGGAATAGGTAACAGGATATAAAATAAAGGGGTTGAGAGGAGGAGGAAGACCAGGGATGGTGAGGAATTTGACGATAGGAGAATGGGAGCACTAGTGAATCGTGGGGGACGGAAGGGAGAGAGACAATGGAAAGGGTCGTGGGAAGGGCAACTGAATACCTCTTCCTTACAAACTACTGTAATATCGTGTTATCAAGTCCTTCCAGTTTTCATTCATTTCCTCTTCTTTCGCCTCCTCTTCTCCATCCTCCTTCTTCTCACTCTTCTTCCTCCTCCTCTCCCTTCCTCCTCCCACCTTTCCTTAATCCAATTCTCCTGATTAGTTATAACCCAGACAGTGGCCTCTGTACAAACATTTTTAACCTCCCATCCACCTCAGAACCCACCAATCAACGTCCTGATACAATATGCACCAGCCAATCAGGAACTCCTAGTGCAGTTAACTAATCAGAGCATCAGGACAGAAAAAAGCAACCAATCACGACACAGGAATAGCGTACTGTAGGGTGTTAACCAATAAGGATCCTGGTAAGGTATACGTTAACCAATCAGAAGATGGTTCAGTGGAGTTTAACCAACCAGAACAATCCTTCGGCCTTGTCTGACATCCCTCCCTTCCTTTCCTCCTCCTTCCTTCTCCTACCCCCTTCCCTTCCCCCGTCTTTTCTCGTCCCTTCTCCTTTCTCACCCTCCTAAAGAGAGTGAGGGGAAGGCCTAAGAACACCAATAAAGGGAGGTCAGAGGGCATATCCGAGGTCAAACGAGAAAGGTCAGGTCAAACTATTCAGGTCAAATTAAATTCCCCAAAGCAGTAGGCAATGAGAGGGGGAAACGAGGCGAGGATCAAGTTCTCTCAAGTATGTCAAACCTCGTCCTCTCTCCCTCACTTTACCTTCCTTTTATTCTCCCCTCTCACTGTTCTTTCTTATTCTTCGACTTGTCCTATTCTTTACTCCCCTGAACTATCTCTCCCTCTCCTCTCCCCCCATCACCTCCCACACTCATCTCTCCTCATCTCCCTCCTATCTCCTCTCCTTTCCCCATTACCCATCTCTCATCTCCCCCTCCCCCATCTCTCCCTCTCCTCTCCCCATTACCTATCTCTCCTCATCTCCTCCCCCTCCCTAACCTCATGTGATATCCTCCGTCTAGTCCCTGAAAGCCTGACCACCTCTAGCCTCACACCTATCCACCAACGTAACCACATCTTCCTAGCACACCTATCCACCCACATGACCAGATCCTCCTAGCCACACCTCCAGGCTGAGTATCCCCACCTATGCACCAGGGCTAGAGGAAGCCACGGCGCAGCTCTCTGCAAACACCCGACACCTGCATGCAATGTGCAGCGTCACACCTGCTGATTACTGTCCTGGAGTTACCTTGGCGGGCCCTCCTCACTCCTCGCTTCTCTCCTTCTCCTCCTCACTTCTCCCTCCTCAATCCTCACCTCCCCTCTCAATCCTCGCCCCCCTCCCTCAATCCTCACTACCCCTTCCACACTCTTCACTATCCCCCACTCCCCATTCTCACTTGCTCCCCCTTCTTCGCCCTCACTCCCTTCCTCACTACCCCATCCCCATTCCTCACCCCTTCCTCACCTCCTCCCGGTTTTGTAGCTCTACCCGACGCTGCCACCACGACCCCAGGGCAACAGTGAACCAAGAAAGCTCAGAAATGCTCACAAAAACAACATATCTATCCCCGTGATTCTCTCTTGCACACACACACACACACACACACACACACACTCTTATCAATCATCTCATCACCACACTCAGACCACCTCAGAGTTAGGTACCATGTGCCAAGTTAGTATTATGTGGGATTTAAATGAAATTGACACCACTGATATCCAGGACCAGCTATCACTATCACAAGTTGTGAGTTTCTACACACGGTCAAAACACCCTTGACCTTTATCTTAACTGACTAAAGGACCAGTACCAACCTCCTCAACCACTGCCTCCTATTGGGTGTAGCACACACTTATCAGTGCTCTGGTCCCCTGCTGCCAATTCTGACTCAAGTAGAGACCTCACATCAAGACCTACAGGCCGATTATTACTGACTCTGCAATACGCTCCTTGGACAGTGGATAGTTCACTATCCTGGATCTCTGAAGTACTCAGCGTGATGACGTGGAAACCAAATGGATAAATTATAATAAACACGCCACCACCGAAGCTCACTCACCACTCTGAGAAGTCCGGTCAGATTCCCACCCCAGCTGACTTCTGTCTTCTGGATCACACCTCGGATCAAAAGATTCTATAACAACAGAGAGACAGAGCCTTTCATCTCAATGACCACATCCGCTACAGGTCACTTCTGCAACAGAGTCATCCGCGAAATACGCACTGCAAAGAAGTCCCACTACCCAACCAAATTACAAACATTCTGAAGCAGACCAACATCAGTCAATGGTATGTAAGCTTAAAGAACTCTGTGGACTAAAACAATATGACACATCCCCCTCCCCCTCCTCAGCCATCTCACTAATGTTGGACACTTTCAGCTGAGCAAACAGCAACCATTTTCCTGCTACTATATGCTGATGCTCCCACGGCTGGACACAACCACTCTCCCTGCTTACCTACCAGCCCCCTTCCCACTGACTTAGTAGAAGAATTTGACGCAGCAAAACGCCTGGACAAACTAAAAATTAAAAACGCTCTACCACCCCCATTGACTACCATAATGAAACTATTCAAGGAGTTCTCCCCGGAGCTTGCTGTCCCCCTCTGCTCCATCATCAATGCTTTTCTAGCCAAGCCAGATGCCCAGCTGACTGGAAGACCTCTATGTATCACCAGTGCCCAAGTCAACCAGCCCACAATCCTTAAATCAGCTACGACCTATTGCACCACCCCAATACTGCAGCTTCCACCCAGAAAGTTTTGTGTTTGACTGGCTGATGCTGATATTGCAGGAGTCGTAGACCTCAGCACTTGGCAACATGAAAACTTCCTCCACCAACCACTGTCTTGTCAGCTTCGATTACATATACCGCCATCCGAGAAACGAAAAACATTCCTGTAGCCGTCGCCTTCATTGATTTCACTAAAGCGTTCGACCTAGTCGACCACAATATAATCATAAACAAAGCTATTGGACCTCGGGCTTCGGAGAAATTTACACCATGGCTTACAGACTTCCTCAGTGACCGACGCCATGCTTCCGAGGTGGGCTGGGTTCCACTTTCAGTCACTCACCTGTGGCGTCCCCCAAGGCACCAAGATGGGACCACTTGCTTCCTTATGCTCATGAATACCGATTCTAAGAGAAACCCCTGCTCGCTGGAAATATGTTCGACGACCACCTACACGCGTCACCAATTCTGCTCCCCAACTATACCACCGCCCTTCAGGATTTATTGAACAGTCTCCAAAACTTGGGCCACCAACAACCATGCTCTACCATCAACCATACCAAGCATTCATGGTTATGCACATCAACCCTCCTCCGACATTGTCCCACCTCCCTCCATTACTCCCTAGGTCCGGAACACACTCCAGGTTGTAGATTCCACGAAGCTCCCTCGGCGTCACCATAGACAACAAACTAAATTGGAAACCACATCAGTGAAGGTCATCTTCCAGTTTCTGTCTCCACCTCCTCCGCTGACTCAAGTCCTCGGAGTTCTGCACACGAGCTCCTCAGTGGCAGCACAACATTCATACTCCCCAAGCTCACCTATGCCTCCCCACCTGGTCTCCTCCCTAAATGCCACACAACGTAAACACTCTAGAAAAGTGCAAAAGAGGGCATGCAAGATTATTCTCTCCCTTCCTACTCCACATATCAAGAAGCACTAAACACACTTGACCCTTTCTGACTCTCACTGACCATCACTGGCCTCATCTGCAATTTGGTAAGAAGCTTTACAATTCATCCCCGACACTGGCCCCTACTACCACCTGAGATCCCCTGTCCGAGAATTGCTGTTCGACACCACAACCGCATCCAGCCCATACGTGCACGAACTGATCGCTATAAGAACAGCCCAGTCCCAACCATTGCAAAATTATCAATAACATGTAATAAATCAGTGTATTCACTGCCAGTATACACTGCTCCTTACACTGTCACTATGTTGAAATGAACTGTAGTTTGAGCTGATCCCCATCTGCTACTATATGTCTTATTTGTGTCACTTTATGTCACTTGTATATTATTTGTAATTCGTAACCCATTCCCCAAATATGTAACTGTATATTCAGCCTTCTGGCTGCCAAGCTTCTTCAATAAACCGTTAACCGTTAATTATTATTATTATTATTATTACACACACACACACACACACACACACACACACACACACACACACACACAAAAACAAAAGTACATTACAAATTAATTCTCCTGGTTCTTATGTTTCAATTTACTTAGAATACACACAGGTAATATTTCTCTTACCTGTGACTACTAAAGCCACTGTTGGGTTGGGTTGGGTTGCTGGGTTGTTGGGTTGGTTAGGTTGGGTTAAGGTCGGGTTGGGTTGTTCCAGGAGAAAATACATTGAAATTCACCAGGAATTTATTCACTTGGCCTTTGATGAGTTGACTGTATGTATATAAGTCAATATATAACACAAGTTACCTATACCACAAGTTTACGTGTTTCCATGGCAACGCTGACGACTCCATGACGACCCATGACGACCCCGTGACGACCCATGAACCACAACAACACGAGAAATACTTCACTGTCCACCAAAAGAATTATAAGTTACTTTGACTTAAGAAAAAATCCAATGAATGAAAACAGACAGACAGACAGACAGACACAGACAGACAGACGGAACACTTAATACTAACAGTCAAAGTTGAGGCCGTCGTCGGTTATCGTAGTCGTAGCAGCGAGTCAACACGACGACCTCTACACGACCAGGTGACAGGACGTGTATTAATATGTTATAAATGTAGTCCACATCATCTGGGTACTGTAGTATGTAGACCCTTAAGGGAATTAATTACTGGTAAGACTCTTCTCATTTTGTCGTTCTGTCTTGCTCATCCGTTTTCTTCTATTTCTTCCTTTTCGCCGTGAGGAAGAGGTGCAGGAAGAAGAGGAACGAAGGAGGAGGAGGAGGTTCAGGAGCAGCAGCAACAGGAGGAGGAGGTGCAGGAGGTAAAGTAGCAGCAGCAGCAGGAGGAAGGGGACAGAGCCGCGTCAGGAAGGTCCACGCTGTAAATTCCTCAATACTTTTTCCTCAAGGTCGCCGGGGGAAAAAGAGGCTCTTACCCGCACCGCCGCCACCCTCACCTACCACTACTACCTGCAACAGTCACACTACCACTACTACCTGCCACAGTCTACTACCACCACAACCTGCAACACACTAATACCACCACTACTCCCATCACTATGCCACCACCACAACCACCATCATCATCATCATCATCATCATCCACCACAGAAGGGGAGAGAGTTGTGGAGTTTGTTGGGGAGAGAGGTGGGTGGGTGGGTGGAGGAAGGTCGCTTGAGAGGTACTCCGTCAGGTTGATCATCACACCGAGGTGTCCCCCCACACACACACACACCCCACCAAGACTGCCCTCCAAATCCTTCAGCCTGCCCGCCCGCCTGCCCTCACTGCCCCTTCACATTTGCACTATTTTCCCAGATGGCTGCGAGATTTCCATATGGAGGAGCGGTGGTTGTGTGAAGGGCCGGGAGTATAGAGTAATGGAGAGAGAGAGAGAGAGAGAGAGAGAGAGAGAGAGAGAGAGAGAGATAATAATCGGTAGATACACGTAATAATTCTATCAGTTCCAGGTTTTATCTCTGAAAAACACCAAAAAAAATTTTAGACGACGAATAAAAAAAAATAATCCCATTTGTTGAAAACAACAGCTTGGCTAATCTAGGTTGGGATTGGATGTTAGGCGAGGCAAAATGGATGATTGGATTATGGCAGAAAACAAACAAACATTATTTTCTCATGTTTACATTAGTTAATTATCACCTTATCCTCCTACCACACCTCTCTATTTAATTTCTTTTACCTATTTCCTTCAGTCAAGATAAACTGTTTCAAAATTTTCCTTTCGATTTTTCAGGAAATTAATTGTTTTAGGTTTTTCTTAGCATTTCATTGACTTAATTATTATTATTTTTTCTAATCTATGTGAACTTTGGAGCGAGTCAATTAATTCTTAACACTATTTCTACCTTTTAGTGGAGTTAAATGGATTAATTTTTTACTCTAAAGTTTTTTAATGAGTCCGATTAATTGTTCTCACCTGTTTTATACCTGTTAACGGAGACATACAATTGTTAGCTGTTCATTCAATTAAATAGTCATACCATAAAAAAAAGTTATAAATCAAACTAAAATAATTAATACACGAAAAAAAAATAAAATAAATAAAAACTGAAAATAAATACAAGTCCGAAAATTCATATCCATTTATATTAAAAAAAGATAAAATTCCTACAACGTTTAAAACAAATATATCAGAAGTTAAAAAAATAAATAATAAAACAATTAAAATCTCATCAAAAAATTAATAATCTCAGTAAATGAAAAAAATCATATAAAATTTAAGAGAGAGAGAGAGAGAGAGAGAGAGAGAGAGAGAGAGAGAGAGAGAGAGAGAGAGACTAGTACCAATTACCACACCTCCACTATTACCTTCCCTATTAGGTGACCCAATTAACTGAACTGAAGGAATATGACCGATTTTCGCAACATATTTTAATCACCAACTAACCGATTACCATTTGCATAATTGTACCTCATCGACACCTAGTAATTTGTCGCCTCGTGCATCGATACGGCTACTACGACGATGATTACGATAGCTAAACGACGACAACAACGATAGCTAAGACGACTACGACGATGACTACGATAGACGACTAACATAGCTAAACAACGACAACAACGATAGTTAAGACGACTACGGCAATGACTACGATAGGAAGACGACAACAACGATAACTAACACGACTATGACGATAGCTAACACTACTACGTAGCTAAGACGACTACGACGATAGCTAAGACGACTACGGTAGGTAAGACGACTACGATAGCTAAGACGACTACGACGATAGCTAAGGACTACGGTAGGTAAGACGACTACGATAGCTAAGACGACTACGACGATAGCTAAGACGACTACGACATAGCTAAGACGACCACGATAGCTAAGACGTCCACGATAGCTAAGACGACACACCAAACGACACTGACAACTGGACAAATTTTTGACAAGGAGTTGGGGGGTTGACCAAACCAAAAAGTTTCTTGTTAGACCCGGAGAGCATTGAGTCTCCTCTTCGAACACCTCCCTCCCTGAACACCTCCTCCCGCCCTCAGTGATCACATTATCCTCTTGTCCCCATCTGCCCTCTGCGTTTTTCCACACCTCGCGGCGATGGAATAAATTACAGTCCCTTGTCAGTTTCCTCCCAGGACGTAAACTTCCTCTTCTTCTTTCCTTCCCATTCCATCTCATCATCCTCCTCTTCCATTTTTTCATCCTCACCGTTGTATCTCTCTTTTACCCCTCACTCAATTTTTTTTCACCTTTTTATTCGTCTTTCACTTTATCATCACTGTCTTCATTTATTTACTTTCTCTCTCTCTCTCTCTCCATTACACTCACATCCCATTCCATCACCCCATTGTCATTAATCCCTCCCTCGCTTCACCCTGAACACTCTATACATCCTCCTTCCTTCATTCCTTCCTTCCTTCCTCCTCCTCCCACACCCACTCCAGGTACACTTTTCCCTCTCCCCACTCAGGTATGAACTCTCTCACTCCACTACCCTTAATCAACACCTCATATTTACCTTTTCATAAGCGGACCTTTCTCTTTGATGGTGTTGCTCCCAAAGGCTTGATGGCTCCCAGGCAGTGTGGATATAGTATACTGCATAAGAAGGTAATAGACCTGACACTACACTCGACCACCTTCATTTACCTCAATTGTAGCAGGGTACCTATTCACAGCTGGGTGGACTGCAGGCCGTGGACCACATCGACACTTGGGACTGAAGGCATGGCTCTATCCACTCACTCACTGCACCCTGTAGTTGTCCTGCAAAACCAGTTCCCACCTAGATAACTCCCCATTCCTCCTCGTCCCCTCCCACGCCCCACTTCGCCCCCCACAGCTGCCAGCAGGTCGACTCCCCCCACATAAAAGTCTCCACCAGCTTATCTTCCTGCGTGTGGAAGGTGTTGGTCCCTGCCTTCCTCAGGGTCCTGGCTCCGGCTTACCCCAAACACAGGAGGAAACACTGCCCCCTCCTCCGTGGTGGTGGGGGAGGAGGAGGGGAAGGAGAATAGGCAGGTAGTAGGTTGAGGAGAAAAAAAAAAAAGAGAGAGAGAGACTCCTCGCCCCACCATCAAGATAAGGACAAACAAAAGCTGTTCGTGGACTCCGGAGATTTTTACACAGATGTTATTCAACGCTAGTGCTTATGCTACGCCACTTTATCAAGCAATGTTATTCTTCTCTCATCCTCCCCTCTCTCACCCCTCCTCCCTCTCTCTCACCCTCCCTCTCACCCTCCCCCGCACTCTCGCAAACTGCACTCCAAGCTTTGTCAATAAATTTGTTAAACTAAAATCCCTTCACCCTCTCTCCTCTCCCCCTTCTCTGTTTATCTTCGTTTCTTTGGAGTTATCTGTTTTCTCCATATTATCCATTTTTGATTCTCTTCGTGCCTCTTCCTCCATCATCAAATCTGTATTTCATGTCGTGTCTGCCCTTCTCTCCTACTCTAAAACAAAGAAATGAGAGAATAATAAGAGAATATAAAGAGGGAAGGAATGAGCCGAGAATAAACAGAAGACACACTAGGAGAGAATAAAGAGGAAGAAGAAAACAGAGGATAAAAAAAGAGACAAGAAGCACAAGACAAAAAGGTATAGAGACACACCGGTCAGAAGCAGGAAGGAAAGGGTAAAGGGTAAAGGTAAAGGGTACAGGTGAAGGGTACATGTACAGTGAAGGTACAGTGAAGGATACAGAAGAAGTGAAGGGTACAGTGAAGGGTACAGGTGAAGGGTACAGGAAGGGTACAGGTAAAGGGTACAGGTGAAGGATACAGGTGAAGGGTACAGGTGAGGGTACAGGTGAAGGGTACAGGTAAAGGGTACAGGTGAAGGGTAAAGGTAAAGGGTACAGGTGAAGGGTAAAGGTAAAGGGTACAGGTAAAGGGTACAGGTGAAGGGTAAAGGGTCAGGTGACCCTGCAAAAGCCAACCACCACACTGTCAGACACTAATGGCTATCCTGTCCTCCTGCCAGCCACTAGCCAGCCAAGGGATCAAACTTCTTCCACAGACCTTAACATAAATCATCTAACTGTTTATCCAAAGTTCTCCTTATAAAATACTGAACACAAAACCGAAGACCATTACCGAAAACTTTCTCCGTCGACCTGGAGATATTTATAGGAATCTTCGTTTTCGTAATCTTGTGTTGTTGTTGTTGTTGTTTCGGCTTCTCCCCGTTGCTACTGCTGGAACCATGACTAAATTGGTTCCTTTCCTCTCTGTCCTCTTCTCTTCTATCTTTCTATTCCTCCTTTTTCCTATCTTTCTTTTCCTCTCTCTCTCTTTCCTTCCTACCTTCCTACTCCTGCCTTTCTCTCTCTTTCTATTCCTCTTCTCCTTCTCAAATTCTTTTTGTCTTTCCTCCTCAGTTGTGGGATGCAGGACCCACCCTGAACCACTCTTGTTATATATCCCACGTCACATGTGGTCTTTCTATTGCCAGTTACCTTAAAGATATAGGCAGCAGCTGGTTCTGGTTACTATCGCCTGACACAATCATCTTCAAGCATCATCACATAAGTCAGCCGAGACAAAACCGTATCCCTTTACCAGCTTGGAACGCCCGTCAGCCTCCACTACTATCGCTGGCAACCAATTTTAGTCTCCTAAGTTGCAACATTCCTCCTATTCTCTTTGACTCTTGAATCCCCCCCAAAAAAATTTCCTTCAGTCAATATAGCATCGTTTTCCTTCCCAACGTTGATATCGGAAAGAAAAATGGTTTAAATTCTGACCGATATACAACACCCCATCCAGCCATCAATCCCCCAGCTGCCACCATTTGAGACCAGTAAAAACAGAGTAATCTTCCTCGCCACATTCAACACCATATCCAGTTTCCCACTTCTGCCACCACTTCCAGCACTAAATGACCATCATTCACACACAGGTCAATCAAGTGTTTGACCTAACCCAACCTAACTCAACCCTAAAGCTGCTACAGTATGGAAAAACCAAATAATTCTGCCTCCTCCCAACACCCTGCTGCTGCTCCTCCCTCCTTTCCTCCAGATCCCAGGGTAAAAGCTTCTGCCCCCGTTGATGGTCTTATCTTGCAGCGGCGGCCGGATGGTGAGGGAGGGGGGGGTTGAAGGGGAAGGGGGCTTTGATCGGCCAGTTCAAGGGGTGGTAATGGCGGTTCCCTTCACACCCATTGTTCTTTCATCTTATTCCCTCCTTCGTTTCTTTTGATCTTTTAACACATCTTCTTCTTTCCTTTTATTGAGATTTTGACCACATCTTCATCTTAAATGCATGGATAGTTCCTTAACCTAACCTAACCTAAACTAAACTAAGCTGACCTGACCTGACCTGACCCTGACCTGAACCTATCTGCAATATAGAGCTGAGGGGACAGTCTGATGTTTTAAACAGAACAGAATCTTGAGGAGGGTGAAGACCATCTTGTAGAAGGAGGTGACCCATGGATGACAGTGGGTGGTTGTGGGTGAGTGGGTGCGTTGTTGAGTATAGGTGTGTTGGTGGGTGATGGTGGATGAGAGAGAGCTAGTAGGTAAGAGAGGCAAAACACAAGGTAAAAAAAAAGGGAGAAAAGGGGAGGGGAGGGAGGTGGAAGGTTATTCAGTAGGGTAAGGTTATACATGTCATTCTGAACACATACATGTAACATTATATACATATACATATAACGCGATACACAACCGGTTCTAAATATACATTCACTCAAAGTTTTCACACTACGAAAAATGTTGCGTTGGTTTTAAAAAATTCAACCGAACACTGGGACTCCAAAGAGGATTTGATACAGGCAGAATTCACATGCATAAAAAATGGCGAAAATGACACTGATACTGAATACCAATAGTTGTATATTTTCAATTATCTGAAAATTCTGAAATGGTGGATATGTATGTATGTATGTATGTATGTATGTATGTATGTATGTATGTGTGTGTATGTATGTGTGCGTATGTGTATGTGTATATATGTATGTGTATGTAGTATATGTATGTATGTATATATGTATGTACGTACAGTATGTATGTATGTAAACCTCAAAGGGCTGAATCTTTATCCTATTAACGGGGAAGACCGCACTGTTAACGGAGGGAACTGGTGACACTTAACAGGAAACCTTTCTAATAATGTTACCGGTAAGGTTCTGTTAACAGCAAGGTCCTCATAATCTTACTAACGGAAGACTGCAAAACACTGTTGACAGGATGGCCCTTGCAACATTATCTAATCGTGCTAACGGAATGCACTTGCAATCCAGAACCCTTGCAGGCCATTCAACACGGCGAATGCAGGACACGCACACGCGCACACACACACACCGTTACTGTTAAGACACCGGACGACGAAAGAACGGCGAGGAGGAAGGAAAAGGAGAAAGAAGGAATAGGAGGTATGGAGAGGAATAGGAGAAAAGAGAGGAGGAAAGAGAGGAGAATAGAAAAATGAAGGAGGAAGAGGGAATAATGAAAGACTGGACAATCCTCCTCACTCACTGGTCAAGGAAGGGAAGGAGGGAGAGGAGGAAGGGAGGGAATGAGGGAATGAGAGAAGGGGGGAATGAGGGAATGAGGGAAGGAGGAAGGAGGGAAGGAGGAAGGGAGGGGTAGGTCGATGAATGAGTGGGTAACGGGGCGAGGTGACGTTTGTTACGACCCGTGTGACGGCTGAGGCTACGGAAGGTTAGGTCAGGGGTGGTGACGGCCAGGGGCGTCACGGGTCACTGATAACAGCAGGACGTCCAGGGCGTCACGTCCGGCCTACCTTAGTTCTCACCGAGGGCGGCTACCTCTCCTTCCTTCCTCCCTCCCCATTCTTCTTCTTCCTCCCTCTTTCCTCGCCTTTCCATTCTCCTCTTTCTCCGCTTGTTCCTCCTATTCCTCCCTCCAATCACTTCTTCGTTCTCTTTGCCTCTTCTCTTCCCTCCCAAGACAACAACCACCCTCCCCCTACCCTCCCCAAGACAACGATCCCTCCCCATCCTCCTACCCACAACAACCACCACCCCTCCTCTCTCTATCCTCCCCCAGCCGATCTCATTATAAGCCGGGAAACAAAAATTAATATTATCCTCCATAATACCTGGATAATTAACTTCCTAAAACTTCCATCAATCTCTTTATTTCGGAAAATTTTGTCCCGCCGGAGGATGGGGGCACAAGGCTACATAAGGAACCAAGGGAGGCCGAGGAGCACGGATATGGTCCGGAAATTGATCGTGGTGGCCTGGCTCTATCATGCCCCGTGAAGGGTACTGATAACGCCTTCAGCTTGTCTAATACAAGGACGGTTAAGGATACGAAATGTTGAGGATAGATGGATAACAGATAGATGAATAGATACAGTGGATGGATGGATAACAGATGGATGATGGACAGATGAATGGATGGATATATAGATGGATGAATATATAGATGGATGGATGGATGGATGAATATATATGATGGATGCTCCCGGTCCCTCCACCATAACCACCATCGGTCCCTCCACCACCACCATCAGTCCCCTCCACCATAACCACCATCGGTCCCCCTCCACCATAACCACCATCAGTCCCCCTCCAATTATAACCACCATCGGTCCCTCCACCATAACCACCATCAGTCCTCCACCATAACCACCATCGGTCCCTCCACCAAACCACCATCAGTCCCTCCACCATAACCACCATCGGTCCCTCCACCATAACCACCATCAGTCCCCTCCACCATAACCACCATCAGTCCCTCCACCATAAACACCCCTCCACCATACCGTCCCTCCATAAACCACCATCAGTCCCCCTCCACCAAACCACCATCGGTCCCCTTCCACCATAACCACCATCGGTCCCCCTCCACCATAACCACCATCGGTCCTCCACCATAACCACACCATCGGTCCCCCTCCACCATAACCACCATCAGTCCTCTCCACCATAACCACCATCGGTCCCTCCACCATAACCACCATCAGTCCCTCCACCATAACCACCATCGGTCCCTCCACCATAACCACCATCAGTCCCCTCCCACCATAACCACCATCGGTCCCCTTCCACCATAACCACCATCAGTCCCTCCAACCATAACCACCATCGGTCCCTCCACCATAACCACCATCGGTCCCCTCATAACCACCATCAGTCCTCCTACCACCACCAAACCTCCACCATAACCACCATCGGTCCCCTCCACCATAACCACCATCAGTCCCTCCAACATAACCACCATCGGTCCCCTCCACCATAACCACCATCAGTCCCCTCCACATAACCACCATCGGTCCCTCTCCACCACCACCATCAGTCCCTCCACCACCACCATCGGTCCCTCCACCATAACCACACCATCAGTCCTCCTTCCTCTGTTAGTAAACTATGTACGACCTCCTCTCTGTGTTAAGGGACAATATCAACTTGAACCTTCTGGGTCGTTCTTCATTCCCATACGACTATGCCCACGACAGCAAGGACGACCATCTGTACGCCGGGTCGGTCCATAGAGACAAGCGGCATCATCAGGACAGAATACCCGGTCGCTGTATCTATGAGGAGCCTCCTCCGCGATAAGGACCCTGATTTATGATGCTGGGGAGGATATGAAATGACGAATAATGAGAGAGAGAAAAAAAAAAGAGAAAAGAGAGAGAGAGAGAGAGAGAGAGAGAGAGACACCCACCCACCACCTGCCGGCGTTGTTTATTTTGATCTAACCTACGATACATATTTCAGTGGTGTCAGGATCCAGACACCACAGTTACGGAGTTCTGATACTGGTGAAAAAATATATATCTATCAGGGGATGTTGTGATACATTTTGCGGTAGAAGGCTCTAGAGATAACACATATGGTCGTCTTTCGTTGCAAGTTCAATTATGTTACTGGTGAATGTTTCAGTGCCGTGTGGGTCCCGGAGAAACGTAAAGGGAGGTCTTTATACAACTGAAATTATATCGTTAAAGCTTCCAAATATGTCGAGTGGGAATTTTCAGTGGTGTTGGGATCAAAAGAGCTGTATTTCCAGTGTGGGTGATGTAGTATTATTTCCAGTGTGGGGTGAGAGATAGCCTGAGTGAACAAGAGCTAACAATGTGGAGGTCTTCATGAATATCTTAATACGCTCTCCTTGCTTCTCTCACCTTCCCTTACCTTGTGCCTCCCCCCCCACACCCCCTCCCTCTGCAGCCCCCTCTCACCCTTGCACTCTCTCTCTCACCTTCCCCTTGTGCCCCCACTCTCTCTCTCGACTACTTAGGGAAGAAATTCTCCTCCCGGTCCCTCCCCTTCCCTCCCCACACCTTCCACCCTTTCCTTTACCTCCCTCCCACACGTCACAGCAGATTCCGTGTTAACTGAAGGGAAAAGGCAAGGGTGGAGGGGCGGGGTGGTGGAAGAGGGGGGAGGTAGAGAGGCTGGAGGGGTAGAGGGCTGGGAGGTAGAGAGGGCTGGGGAGGTAGAGGGGCTGGGGAGGAGAGGGGCTGGGAGAGGCCGAAGGAGAGAATCTATCCCTAAATCCGTTGGATCCCATAGAGGGTGTGCACGACGTAATCCCTTCACTTTATGGAGGATTACTGTAGCAGCGGTCGTCGCGCCATTGGACGAGCACCATCACCGCCCGGCCATGGCACCATAACCGTCTTAAATGTTGGACACATTCACTACGCCGCCATAAACACGTGTCTGACACCTTGCACCTGTTATTTTGATTGTTCGCACACCTGTCATCCTCAGTCCTAGCACCTGTCATGTTTATTGTCCTCGTCACTGTCATTTTCACCCTCCCTACACCTGTCATATCTGTCCTCACACTCTATTCTCATCATCACTCCCTCACACCTGTTTTATCACTCCCTCACACCTGTTCTCATCACTCCTCCACCACACCTGTTCTCATCATCACTCTCCTCACACCTGTTCTCATCATCACTCTCCTCACACCTGTTCTCATCATCATTCTCACCACACCTGTCCTCATCACTCTCCTCCTCACACCTGTCCTAATCACCATAACATTAACACCTTTTACCTGTGGTCACGTTACAATAATAATTAACTAACAGTGTTCTCAACCTGCCGACGTCACCTATTATAATCACATGTGTTGTCGTCGTCATGTAATTAATATAACAGCATTAATGTTATAGTGTTGTTATTATTCTACAACACCGTCATTCATATAACATAATACTTCATGCCTCGTTACTACTAGTTCACTCATGCTTTAATATTATATTTTCTTGGTGACTCTTTCTGTTAGTCCATAGGAAGAAAATTGTTTTATTGTCTCTACAGTAATTATTATATTATATTATTATTATTATTATTACTATTAATATTATTATTATTATTATTATTACTATTATTATCATCTTTCCGCTTCATGTTATCATTATACGTAGTTACACCTTTGCCATTAATGACTTAGCTTAAGCCACATGTCAGCCACAAACTTTCCTGCTAAAAACATCATTAATTTTACTAACTAACAACAACCGCCCACAGTGACACCTGCCCGACACTAACACACACACACAAACACACTGGCTGGCTGACAGCTGTGTGTTAAGTGACATCATTTGTTTCACCACACACACACTACTTCTCCTCATCTCTCTCCATCCCTCCCCTAGCTTCTCCATCCCTCCCTAGCTTCCCTCTATACAGCTCCCTTCATTTTCTCACCTCCTCCTCTCCTCCAAGGTTCTCCTCCCCATCTTCTTCACACCACACCACCCTCCTCTCCTCCCTTCCATCTCCATCACCTACTCTAGTTCTCTCCCTTCTCCCCTATCTTCCCTTTCATCCAACTCTCTCCCTTCTTTCTCGTCCTCTCCCTCCACCACCATTCCCAGCCCTCCCTCATACCACTCACTATTCCCTCCCACCCCAGGCCCTGCTCTCTCCCTCTCCCTCCCACCTCCGGCTGCTGCTCCTTCCCACCCGGCCGCTGCTCCCTCCCACCCCAGGCCCTGCCTCCCCACCCCAGGCCCTGCTCCCCAACACTCAATACGGGATAAGAAGTTTATACATCCCCGCGAAGGAAAATAAAATATTGGTGCATTTTCCCGGCCGGCGTGATAATGTGGCAGGGCGACGGGGAGAGGGAGAAATAAGTCTTGAGCCTCTATGAATGTAAATCATATTCAGACTTTATTCAGAGTAAACCAGGAAGCCGTCGGTACGTATCAGCAGATCTCAGCGTTGTGAAAACTAGGACTTGTTGTAATGGTGAGGTGGGGGGCGTCCTGCTACTGCTGCTGCTACTACTACTACTACTACTACTACTACTACTACTACTACTACTACTACTACCCCTGCCTCACCTCCTCCTCCTCCTACTAATACTACTACCTCGCCTTCCCACTCTCCACCTTCTTCTCTATAAGTAAACTCAATGATTTGTTAAGCGGAGTTTCTATTTTGTATTCCTTGCTGGTTCACACACACACGACTCAGCTGGCCCAGGTAAACACATCAGGTAGTTCAGGTAAACACATCAGGTGGTTCAGGTAAACACATCAGGTGGTTCAGGTAAACACATCAGGTGGTTCAGGTAAACACACACCAAAACACACATCAGGTGGTTCAGGTAAACACACATCAGGTGGTTCAGGTAAAAACAGAAACACATCAACTGGTTCCAGGTAAACACACACGCGGTTCAGGTAAACACATCAGGTAGTTCAGTTAAACACACCAGCTGGTTCAGGTAAACACATCGTGCGTTCCAAAACACACATCAGCTGGTTCAAGGTAAACACATCACCCAGGTAAACACATATCAGCCCGTGCCCACACCAGCTGGTTCAAGTAAACACATCAGGTGGTTCAAGCACCACACAGTGGTTCAGGAAACACATCAAATGGTTCCAAGTAAACACATCAGGTAGTTCAGGTAAACACACCAGCTGTCTGAAAAACACATCAGCCCCAAACACACCAAAAACCACAGTGTCTACAAAACACATCAGGTGGTTCAGGTAAGCACATCAGGTGGTTCAGGTCAGCAAACACACCAGCTGGTCAGGTAAACACATCAGTGGTTCTGCAACACATCAGGTGGTTCAGGTAAACACATCAGGTGGTTCACAGGTAAACACACCAGCTGTCTGAAACACATCAGGTGGTTCAGGTAAAACACATCAGGTGGTTCAGGTAAACACATCAGGTGGTTCAGGTAAACACATCAGGTAGTTCAGGTAAACACACCAGCTGGTTCAGAAACATACCAGTGGTTCAGGTAAACACATCAGGTGGTTCAGGTAAACACATCAGGTGGTTCAGTGTAAACACATCAGGTGGTTCAGGTAAACACATCAGGTGGTTCAGGTAAACACACATGTGGTTTCAGGTAAAACACATCAGGTGGTTCAGGTAAACACATCAGGTGGTTCCATGCACACCAAACACACACAACACACACAAAACACACAGGCAGAAACACATCAGGTGGTTCAGGTAAACACATCAGTGGTTCAGGTGTAAACACATCAGGTGGTTCAGGTAAACACATCAGTGTTCAGGTAAACACATCAGGTGGTCAGGTACCACATCAGTGTCTCAGGGTAAACACATCAGGTGGTTCAGGTAAACACATCAGCTGGTTCAAGTAAAACACAGGGCAGTAAACACATCAGGTCAGAAACAACAGTGGTCAGGTAAACATCAGGTTCGAAAACACACCGGTGGTCAAGGTAAACACATCAGGTGGTTCAGGTAAACACATCAGGTGGTTCAGGTAAACACATCAGGTGGTTCAGGTAAACACATCAGGTGGTTCAGGTAAACACATCAGGTGGTTCAGGTAAACACATCAGGTGGTTCAGGTAAACAAGGAGACAAACACGGTAGTAAATGCATCATCAAACTCCACTGGGACAATACGGTAAAAAAAAAATGATTATCTTACGTCTCACTGAGGAGAAAAACAACTGACTTGAGAATCTCTAAGAATCATGACCCTGGATTCACTGGTGTCTGAGTATATTGTGAGATACTTGTTCCAGCACCATCATCCTGGCCGACTTACCTAACCTAACCTAACACCAGAGAAGATCATTCGGGTAGGACATTCATTGATGGGTTGGGAGGTTAAACACTACAGCACAAATCCTAGCCAACCACACTGCTCGCCAACCGCACTGCTCGCCAACCGCACTGCTCGCCAACTCCCATTTTCTGTTTTGTTTTCCAACTTCCAATTACACCAATTATTTAATAAGGTTTTTAGTTTTTCGTGGAGCCCCCCCCTCCCCACCGGTCACGTCATCCGGAGACCAATCACCACAGCTCCACCACCTCGAGTGTGTGTTTTTGTGTGGTGGTGGAGCCTACAGGTCGTGCACTGTGTGGTCGTTTTTGTGCGTGGAGGTCTAGAGGTCGTTCGTGCATAACTCCACGTGTTCCGGGGTGTATGTGAGGTTGGAACAATGGTAAGGACTTATGGCACCTGAACAAGGCAATTGGACCATCTACCTGTGTGTGTGTGTGTGACCGTAAGTCTAAATACAGGTGGAACACAGATGGAACAATGTATATCACCTGATCCACCACCCCACACCTGCACCACACCTGCACCACACCTACACACACCTGTTCATCTCCGAGAGCCTTATTTGTCTCTCGAGTTTTTACAAGAGACATAAATGACGTTGGTGAATCTTATAGCTTCGACTATGTCA
Organism: Homarus americanus; assembly: GCF_018991925.1. Lineage (NCBI taxonomy): Eukaryota > Metazoa > Arthropoda > Malacostraca > Decapoda > Nephropidae > Homarus > Homarus americanus. The sequence goes on from NW_024754754.1 coordinate 32,445, forward strand.
GGTAAGGCTCTCTCTCACCTGTTCGTGGTTCATGAGAGGAGACACGAGACAACAAGAGACATATGTTTCTCTCAAGACATATATAAGTGATGGGAGAGAACGGACGGGTGGATGGGACTATGGCTAACTGGATGGAGGAGTGGATAGATGAAGGATGGGACAATAGATGTATATATGGATAGATAGATAGATGGATGGATTAAACGGATATTTTACAACAGAGGAAATAAATGAAAACAGAGAGGCTCCCAAGGGTTGAAGTCATAACAGAACAGAGACTTAAAATAGTGTTGGACGCGCCATGTTGGGAGTCAAGTAGTATGTTGTATTAACGTGAGGGGGCGCTGCGGAGGAGGAGGAGGAGGAGGAGGAGGAGGAGGAGGAGGAGGAGGAGGAGGAGGAGGAGGCATGGAGGAGGAAACATATGGGAAGGACGCAGAAGAAGGAGGAGGAGAGGATGACGAAGCTGACCATAACATACAGTACACCAGGCATACAGGGGACATACTGTACACAATAGTCTAGGAATATACCTGGACCAGCCGGGCCTAGCATACACACACACACGCACCAAGACATACACACACACCAACATACACACCAAGACATACCAACACACACACACACACACACACACACTCAACATACTGGGTGGGAGAACGCCGGGGTAGAAATATATCTTCGCCATCTGATGATTCTGCCCGGGGGTTAAGCAATTAGCGATTTATGCGTATTTTTTTCTACCCCTGCTCCTCCCTCTCTCCCCTGCTCCTCCTCCCTCTCCCCGCTCCTCCCTCTCTCTCTCCTGCCCTCCCTCCCTCTCTCCCTGCTCCTCCCTCTCCCAGCCTCCTCCCTCCCTCCCTGCCTCCCTCTCTCTCCAGCTCCTCCTCCCTCCCTCTCCCCAAGGCTCCTCCTCCCTCTCCCCTGCTCCTCCCTCCCTCTCTCCCCTGCTCCTCCCTCCCTCTCCCCTGCCCCTAACACCCCCTCTCCCCACGCCCTCCCATCTACCTACCAACCCACGCCTTCCTCCTCTTCCTACCCACCCCTTCCCATTCCTCCCTACCTGCCTCTCCCCCACGCCCCCTCTTCTACCTACCCCTCCTCCCACCCCAACCCTTGGCTAGCTCTACACGGCGTCGCAAACTTCGCCACACCACCACATCATGAGACTACCACCATTATCACCATCACTACCACCATTATCACCATCACTAACGGTTATCATTACCACCATCACCCCTACTATACCACACCACTACCACCCCCTTACTACCACACAACCACCACCACACAATAAGTACCTCACATATATGGCAGCCACATGGATGTATCTACCACAATATTTTCTAAAAGAGTCAAGAATATATTGTCTCCCCACACACACACACACACACACACACACACACACACACACACACATACACACACACATACCTTTCATACTTACATAACCACCTAGAAATATAATTGGTGACCCCCCCCCCCCACACACACCCAAGCAGGACACCTAAATTCATTGGGGACATTGGTACTTGAGTGGTAATTCATGTCCTTAGCTGATACTTCCCTGGTACTTTATATCCTTAGCTAGTACCTCCCTGATACTTCCCTGGTACTTTATATCCTTAGCTAGTACCTCCCTGATACTTCCCTGGTACTTGACATAGGGTTTTGTCTCTAGAAAAATAAGAATTAACCACCGTATGAACTTATAAACAGTGAGAGTCGTTCTTACCGGATGACTTGCTAGAGTTATTTTTTTTGTCTTAAAGGAGATAAGAATTACATGTTATACTTAAATAAACGTCTGGTGTTGGCTGGTATTGATGATTTATATGAGTTTTGTCTTTTGAAAACAGTAATTAGTTGCCATATACGTAGCAGACGAGAGCCAGGGGGGGGGGGAAGGGGGAAGGGAAAGGGGGGTGGAGGGTGGGATGGTAATGGTGCAGTGTCCTCCCCCCTTTCCTCCTTCCATCCCCCACCGCCCTCCATCATATCCCTCCCCTCCCTACCTCTACCCCCCCCACGGACCACCAAAAATGGCCGCCACAGCCCATAATATTATCCAGCTAGTAACACGTCCCGACTATCCTGGGCAAGAACCTGTCACAACACAACACAACACAACACAACACAATCTATAGAGTTTATTGAAATTCATCCCATTGAGACCCAAAATTTACCCAAGGACGGAGTAGGACGTAGAGACGAACGGACAGATAAGGACGGATACGGACGGAAATGGAAGGGCAGTCGGAAATAAGTCCTTCAGTACCCATGATCTTTTAAGTCACAGAAGGATAGAGGTTAGGTTAGGTTAGGGTAAGTTGAGTTAGGTTAGGTTAAGTTGAGTTAGGTTAGGTTACTTAACTTTCCTTTAAATTGTAGCATTTTACAATGTATTGGCAAGTTAGCCTCATCTACAGTGATATTTTGGCGAATTTACTTCACGTAGCGGTAATAACGCGAACAGGACCCAACTAAAGTGTTCATTTGGCGAATCAACTTAATTTTGTGATAATTTGGCGCGTGAGTCCCATGTAAAGTGCTGAGTGGCGGCGATAAACACACCCACTGTCCCTCTCTGCTCAACGACTCTATTAAATGAAGGAAATGTGTTAAGGTTGGGTGGACGACTATCTAGACGACCCCATGGAGGACGACCTACACCGAGACGACCCCATGGAGAACGACCTACACCAAGACGATCCCATGGAGAACGACCTACACTCTGACGACCCCATGGAGGACGACCTACACCGAGACGACCCCATGGAGGACGACCTACACCAAGACGATCCCATGGAGAACGACCTACACTCTGACGACCCCATGGAGGACGACCTACACCGAGACGATCCCATGGAGGACGACAAGACGACATGAGAGACGAGGAGAGTAGCTAACGAAAGGAATAAGAGAAAACAGAAAGGGGAAGATGACGAAAAAGGAAATAAGGAAGAGGAGAAAATAAGTAAGAAGGCGAGAATGGGGAAGAGGGTGACGGAAAAGAAGGAAGGAAGAGGAAATAAAGAGGAAAAAAGAAGAGGCAGAAGAACCGCTACAGATGACGACGTGAATGAGAAAGAATGTAACGGAAAAGATGAAAGGGAACAGAAAGGGAAGGATAAGGGGAGGGGGAGGGGGGGAAAGGGGCAAAGGGAAGGGAAGTAGAGAAACATGCGAATAATAACAGGTGTGTAGCAGTGTAGTGACAGATAGTGACAGGTAGAGACGGGGGATGGGGGTGATGGAGGTACTGGAACTTATAGGACGGATAAGGAGACGGTAATGGACGGGATAAAAAAGAGGATAGAAGAGGTGGGGGGGGGAGGGAGATGAGAGGTAGGTAGAGCAACTGATTGGCTGACAGGTGAGGGTGAAGTGACAGGTAGAGAAGAAGGCAGAGAACTGGAGGAAGATTGGAGAAGATAATGAGAAGGGTGGAGATAGAGACGGAGGGAGAAAAAGGCCAGGGAAAAGGCGGGAGGGAGAGAAGTTGGGAGAGGGAGGGAGAGAGAAGCCGGGGAGAAGAAGTGAGGCAGGGGAGTGAAGGAAGGAAAAGAAACAGGTGATAGACAAAGGGAGAGAGAGAGAGAGGTAGGAGACGTGAAGAGTGTGGGAGGAAGAGAAGGCGTGGTAGAATGATGAACTGAGACGGCGGGAGATTGATCAAAGGCCGTGTGTTGTGATTGTTCAAAGGCAGGGAGACCATATATGACACCTCCCCCCACGCCCACCCCGCCCCAACCACCCTACCCCACGCCCACCATCTTCCCCCATCTCTCAAACTCCTCTTTTCCAAGCCCCATCTCCTCTTCCACATACCCTTCCTTCCCTCCCTCCCTCCTGCCTCTCACATCTCTTTACCTCCCTCTTCCGTCTTTATTCCTATCCCATTCATCCACCCCTTCCCATCCCTCCCTCCCTCCCTTCCATCCTTCCTCCCATCCGTCGCTTCTATACCTGCATTCCTCTTTACCGTTGCCTTATTACCTCCTCAGCCGCCCTTCCTTTGTTTGCCTCTTCATCACACCTCCCCTTCACCCTCCCCTCAACACTCCCCAACACCGCTAATACATATACCAGTATTACATAACAAAGCCAAACATAAATCATATAAACATTAAACGGTTCTGCCCCCTCCCCGCCCCGCCCCCCTCAACACCATAAAACATATAACTGTAACAAGAGAAAATGAAACAATAAAAAGTCGAGTTGTTTATCAATATTCGTGTGATATTTTATGATAGTTTAGACAAATGCTATATAATGGTCTCTCTCTCTCTCTCTCTCTCTCTCTCTCTCTCTACATACATATGCTATATAAAACGATAATTCCATTAAAGCGAGGCACTAAAAAAGATAAATAAACAAATAAATAAAAAAATAAAAACATTACATAATTGACCTCAACGCATTATGTAAATTGCAGTACACACACACACACACACACACACACACACACACACACACACACATACATTACCTTTATAAAACACAGCATAAAACCCACCAGCGGATAAATAAAAGCTTTAAAAACACCGACTACAATCCCAGCATTTTAACTCACCTGGTCAGTCCCACAGGTAAACCCGTGATAAACTTTGAGTGGAAAATAATATTAAAAAAAATACGTAAAACACCAGAATGAAAACATATAACAACAAAGAGTAAAACATATGTCAACTACACCAGGTTAGTAAATATACACACATAAAGGTGTACACGTGAACACGATACACACGCATACAGTGGGTGTACATAGAAACACACACAATTATATACATTCAAACATATACACACATTGGTATACACACACACACACAGGTATACAAACACACAAACAGGTATACAAACACACACACAGGTATACAAACACACACACACAGGTATAAACACACACACAGGTATACAAACGCACACACAGGTATACACAAACACACACACAGGTATACAAACACACACACAGGTATACAAACACACACACAGGTATACAAACGCACACACAGGTATACAAACACACACACAGGTATACAAACACACACACAGGTATACAAACACACACACAGGTATACAAACACACACAATGGTATACAAACACACACACAGGTATACAAACGCACACACAGGTATACAAACGCACACACAGGTATACAAACGCACACACAGGTATACAAACGCACACACAGGTATACAAATTTCATCAAATCATCTCTCTCTTTTTTGTGGCAAATTTCCGGGTGAGACAACGTGAAATTACTACATAATACTCCGGTAACAACACTCCTCCTTTTACTCCGCTATACAGCACGATCGACACTCCACCATTACCGCCACGTATACACCCCCCCCTTACCCCTCCCTGAATGAATAATACAACCCTATTACCTGGCCGGGGTAATTAGGGTGAATTAGTATGACAGGAACACAACAGGTGGAAGGAAAAGGGGTGAGGAAGGAGGTGAGGAGGGAGGAAGGGGTGAGGAGAGAGGTAGGGGGTGAGGAGGGAGGAAGGGGTGAGGAGAGAGGTAGGGGGTGAGGAGAGAGGTAGGGGTGAGGAGGGAGGTAAGGGGTGAGGGAGGGGAAGGTAAGAGTGATATAATTTTCATTCTCCAGCGGTACACAAAGGTGAGGGGGAAGGGGGGAAGGGGAATGGTAAGGGGGAAGGGAGGGGGGATTGAGAAGGGATAGGGGGTAGGGGTAGAGGTGACCCGATGTGATTTGGGTTTCCTGAGTCAAGCAATAGACAGGAAGTAGTTTCTGTCTCGAGTTTACCTACAGTTTACCTTGAGTTTACCTACAATTAACCTACAGTTTACCTTGAGTTAACTACAGTTTACCTCACATGGGTTAGTACAGGGGTCACCTAAGCCTTATTCTGTTACCTGCCGTTCTCAATTAAGAGTTCACCTGTCTCCAACTATAGTTCTCTCGGGATTTACCTCAAGTTTCCTAAAGTTTACATGGGAGGTTTACCTGGCGATTACCTGAGTTTACCTGATCCTAATGCTACACTAACTTAACCTAACACCTCCACAGGTAGCGTTAAGGTGTTTAAATCATTAGGCGAAATAAACCGGGGTGCCTAATCTTCATGTGACCCGTTGATGGCAGTGCATAAGAGCAACCACCCCCCCCCTCCACACCCCCCAAGGGACAACAGAAGGTCTCTACCCCCTAATATAAACACAATAGAAGCAGCCTACCTCAGGGGTTCGACCCTCGCGAGGCCGTGCTCCCTAGGGGGCCATCACCCCCCTCCACTTTAAATTGAACCCGGACGCCGAGACAAACAAAGAAACATTCTTATTTTAGTGTCACCCATACTGAGCCACTCTTACCTGGTGTCCATCCCAGGTAAGGAGGAAGGAGAAGGGAAGGGGAGGGAGGAAGGAAGGGAGAAAGAGGAAGGGGAGGAGGGAAGGGAGGGTAAGGAGGGAGGTGGTACGTTTGTTGTTGTTTCTATTTTTCAACACACACACACACACACACACACACACACACACACACACTACTAAGAGGTCATTCATCTTTTAATTCGTCTCCGTGACAAAATAAATTCCGTAAGAGCAATAAATAAAGGAGCTCGAGCGTCAAGACCACACAGAGCCATAACAGAGCCATGATGGAGCCATAACAGAGCCATGATGGAGCCATAACAGAGGAGAGCCATGATGGAGCCATGGAGCCATAACAGAGCCATGATGGAGCCATAACAGAGCCATGATGGAGCTATAACAGAGCCATGATGAGCCATAACAGAGCCATGATGGAGCCATAACAGAGCCATGACGAGCCACATAACAGAGCCATGATGGAGCCATAAGAGCCAATGAGCCATGCCATAACAGAGCCACAGATAAGCCATGACGGTTAACAGAGCCATGATGGAGCCATAGCAAACATGACAGAGCCATGAGCCATGATGGAGCCATAACAGAGCCATGAGCCATGATGATATGCATAATGGAGCCATAACAGAGCCATGACAGCCATAACAGAGCCATGATGGGAGCCATAACAGAGCCATGATGGAGCCATAACAGAGCCATGACGAGCCATAACAGAGCCATGATGGAGGAGCCATGACGAGCCATGATGGAGCCATAACAGAGCCATGATGATGCAGACCCATAACAGAGCCATGATGGAGCCATAACAGAGATGCCATAATGAGCCATGATGGAGCCATAACAGAGCCATGATGGAGCGATAACAGCCAGCGGATACAGAGCAGAGGAGCCATAACAGAGCCATGATGGAGCCATAACAGAGCCATGATGGAGCCATAACAGAGCCATGATGGAGCCATAACAGAGATGCCATAACATATATATGGAGCCATAACAGAGCCATGATGAGCCATAACAGCTGACATAACAGAGCCATGATGGAGCCATGAACAGAGCCATAACAGAGCCATGGAGCCATAACAGAGCCATGATGGAGCCATAACAGAGCCATGATGGAGCCATAACAGAGCCATGATGGAGCCATAACAGAGCCATGAGGAGCCATAACAGAGCCATGAAATGAATAACAGAGCATGACGGAGCCATAACAGATGGAGCCATAACAGAGCCATGGAGCCAACAGACCATGACGATAACAGAGCCATACGGAGGCCATAACAGAGCCATGATGGAGCAGAGCCATATGATGAGCCATAACAGAGCCATGGAGCCAAGATGGAGCTTCATGATGGGTATAACAGAGCATGATGGAGCCATAACAGAGCCATGATGGAGCCATAACAGAGCCATGATGGAGCCATAACAGAGCCATGATGGAGCCATAACAGAGCCATGATGGAGCCATAACACCATAACAGAGCCATGATGGAGCCATAACAGAGCCAAGAGCCATGATTGACAGATGGAGCCATAACAGAGCCATGACGGAGCCATGAGATGGAGCCATAACAGAGCTTGATTTGATGGAGCCATAACAGAGCCATGATGGAGCCATGAACAGAGCCATGAGTGGAGCCATGATAACCAGAGATGACAGAGCTAACAGAGCCATGAGAGCCATGATGGAGCCATAACAGAGCCATGATGGAGCCAGAGCCATGACGGAGCCATAACAGAGCCATGATGGAGCCATGTAGCCATAACAGAGCCATGACCATAACAGAGCCATGATGGAGCCATGATGAGCCATAACAGAGCCATGACGGAGCCATAACAGAGCCATGATGGAGCCATAACAGGTATGATGGAGAGCTATAACAGATGACGGATGAGCCATATGCCATAACATGAGCCATGACGGAGCCATAACAGAGCCATAACATAGCATGGCACAGAGCCATGATGGAGCCATAACAGAGCCATGATGGAGCCATAACAGAGCCATGAGCAACAGAGCCATGATGGAGCCTCACAGAGCCGATGGAGCTTAACAGAGCCATGATGGAGCCATAACATGAGCCATGATGGAGCCATAACAGAGCCAAGATGGAGCCATACAACAGAGCCATGATGGACCCAGTTGATGGAGCCATAACAGAGCCATGACGGAGCCATAACAGAGCCATGAGCCATGAGAGCCATAACAGAGCCATGACGGAGCCATAACATGATGGAGCCATAACAGAGCCATGACAGCCATAATAAAGAGCCATGATGAGCCATAACAGAGCCATGATGGAGCCATAAGAGCCATGATGGAGCAGAGCCATGATGTACAGAGCCATGATGGAGAGCCATGACGGAGCCATAACAGAGCCATGATGGAGCGAGCCATGAGCCAACAGAGCCATGATGGAGCCATAACAGAGCCATGATGGAGCCATAACAGAGCCATGACAGCATAACAGAGCCATGACGGAGCATGATGAGAGCCATGATGGAGCCAGAGCCATGATGGAGCCAGAGCCATGACGGAGCCATAACAGAGCCATGATAACAGAGCCATGATGGAGCCATAACAGAGCCATGATGGAGTATGAGCCATGATTAACAGAGCCATCCATAACAGAGCCATAACAGAGCCATGATAACAGAGCCATGATGGAGCCATAACAGAGCCATGATAGAGCCATAACAGAGCCATGATGGAGCCATAACAGAGCCATGATGGAGCCATAACAGAGCCATGATGGAGCCATAACAGAGCCATGATGGAGCCATAACAGAGCCATGATGGAGCCATAACAGAGTCAACACAACAACGAGGAGCTCAGGCTGTAGAGGATCATGACCCCTGGCCGGAGGTGATCCAGATGTCTCTCTTGTCTTGGCTTACTGGAGTCGAGGCTTCCCCCAGGACCATTGTACAGGACCCCCAGGACTAGTGTTCAGAACTATCAGGTCCCCAGGGCGACTGTGTATCTACTATACCTATCCCAGCACCACTCCACCCAGTGTCATCTGTACTAAACCCATTCTAGCACTCATCAACCCCATCCACCCTATCCCAGCACCCCTCCACCCTATTCCAGCACCCCTCCACCCCACGTTATCTCCTACACTCGCTATATATCTAAAAAAATCAAAGAACCTTCTAGAACATTAAATCGATAACATAATTCTTTTAGCGGCGAAATTTTGTGAAGCGCATCAGGGCTGGACGTTAATAATCCCAGCCTCCATAATTTCTAAGTGCAGCTTGTCTCTCCGCCAGGCGATTACCTTGCCAATAAACCTTATCAATTCTGATCCGACAAGAGGTGGCTTCCCGACTCCTCCCTACCTGTGTGTGTAAGCCTCAGTATGTGTACACCTGAAAGCAACACCTTTTCACACACACACACACACACACACACACACACACACACACACACACACTCCTGGCTTGTAATGACATCACGCCCACACAACCACGAAAGACAAGTGTAATCCAAGAGGTCTACTGGGAGGAGCGGGGAGGTGAGGAAAGGGAGGGGAGATGGAAGGGAGGGAGGGGAAAGGGGAGGGGAGGGGGAGGACCACCAGCAACCGACCAGAGAAAAGACTTGTGTGGGGGCGCAGAGGGACCATGGAGGCGAGACAACGGAGTCTTTGAACCATTCTTGAAGGCAAAGCAACAAAGTCTTTAAGCCAATCATGGAGGTGTGTCTGTCGCAGCGGCGGGTATTGCATTCCTAGACAGTCGCTCTGAGGTCATTGTCGCAGCCAAGTCACTGAAGACTCTCAAGTAGGTCCTCACATAGTGCTTCTGAGGGTGAGAACAACACCTCCTGCAGATGGTGACGAAGATAAAGTGAGGAATTTATGGTTCACATTAGTACCGCTCCACCCAAAGTAAACAAACCCTGAGACCACTTAACCCAGGTATCCCAACACCGCCAAAACATACTAATTAACCCCAAGAAGTCGTTGGTAGTGATGCCGAGTTCTTCTGCCCAGGAGCTTGTCACCGCCATTCCTGCAGCCTGAGTGTAGTGCTGCCTGGCGGAGGTCAACACTCAGGGAAGTTTGTTTTTTAATTAAAGATGTCTGGGTACAAATTTAAGATCACCTGAAGATTGCCCACCCCAGTTTATTTCACCTGATGATAATTAAATACACTAACGCTACCTGGGGAGGTTAGGATACGCTAGTTAGGGTAGACGATTATAAGGTGAAATAAGCTGGCTAACTGGCTGGCTGGCTGGCACAAGTAAGGCCATGGCTCAAGACATTAATCGACACCCCCAACAATGGCCAATTTTACTGCCTGGTGCACGAACGAGAGAGAGAGAGAGAGAGAGAGAGAGAGAGAGACTGACTCTCCTCCCTGGTATTCTATTAACGTACCACAACAACAAGAGCCAATAGAAATACTCGCTTAATTGATCATCACACACCCTCAGGTAATTATTGGCACGTCTCTGAGTGCCAATTAGACCCCATACACGATCGAGTATCTCCCCGCCCCCCTTCCCCCACGGTTTATGGAGGTGGGCCAAACTGGGTCTGGTCTTCTCTATACTAGTTAAGATCCGTCAGCCTCGTTATTGCTTGCAGGTGCTGTGTTGGGAGTCTACCTCCACCTGGCTGCCACCGCTGTACCGAGCATCGTCTCCACCATCCGCGGTGACCTGAAGTAGTGCCGAGTTTGGAGGTGACAGACACTAAACGATTAATCTCTCTCTCTCTCTCTCTCTCTCTCTCTCTCTCTCGTGTTCTCATTATTAATATTATCATTTACGTTTTAAGATAATTTTCATATATTGTTTATGTTAGAAGTACATTTTTTTTTACTCTACTTACGATTTTCATTAAGTTTCTTCAAGAGTCCAATATTCTATTAAGCTTTTCTAAAATTAATCCAAAACTCTGTCAAGCTTTTTTAAACTTAATGCAATATTCTATAAAGCTTTTCTAAAATTAATTCAATATTCCATTAAGCTTTTCTAAAATTAATCCAAAACTCTGTCAAGCTTTTTCTAAACTGTTAACCATTTCTTTTTAAGCTTTTAAACCTTACCGCCGTTCAGCTTTAACTTTTCAAGCCTCATTATCCATGATAAAAATAGGCTTCAAACTTTTACAACTAATTTACCTTTTTTTAAATACTGACTTTTTAAATAAGTTCCCAAATAAAACTGACCAGATGTCATTTTATTAACATCACTCACGTAAAAATATATTAATGATAATAAATAACTATAATAATTAATAGATCATATAAACTATACTTTACATTATTCACTATACATTCGTTCTTCATTTTCCCCTTTCCTCCTCTCCCCTCCCCTACCCCTCCTCCTCTCCTCCCCCTCTCCCCTCCCTCTCCCTCCCCCCTCACCTCTCCTCTCCCCTTCCTCCCTCCCCACCCCTCCTTCCGTCTCCTCCCCCCCTACCCCTCCCTCTCCCTCCCCTTCCTCTTCCGTCTTTCTCCCCCTACCCCTCCTCTTCCTTCTTTTCTCCCTCCCCCACCCCTCCCCTTCCACACTCCTCCCCTCACCAACACACTCAATCTGTTAATCATTTTGCTGCACGTTAAACTTCCTATCGCTCACCGCACTTAACACCGTAATAACCTTTCATTTTCACGATTAGAAAGTAACAATGTAATTACTCTCAATTAAACTCCGACAAACTATAATTGGTAAAAATTCACAACAACAACAAGAAGATTTGTTTTGTTATGTTGGTTAGTTGTTGGTTGTGATTTGTTGTGAGAGAGAGAGAGAGAGAGAGAGAGAGAGAGAGAGAGAGAGAGAGAGAGAGAGAGAGAGAGAGAGAGTGTTATCTCGACAACTCTCCTCCCCTCCTTCCATTCCACTCATCCTTCCCTCCCATCTCTCCAACCTTTACCTCACTCAACCCTCCCACTTTTTCCTTCCTCTTATCCCCTCTCCAAAATCACCTTTTCCTCCTTCCCTTCCACCACTCTCCCAGTTAAAGTATGATGGATGTTGATGGAATAGGAGAGCTGGAGTGTAGATGGAATGGAAGATAGATAGGGTACCGATGGAATGGGGACAAGATGGAATACCGATGCTATGGTAGGAAGGATAGGGAGCTAATGGCACAGGGAGGGAGTGGAAGCGCTGATGGAACAAGAACAAGGCGAGGGTGGTGACGCCGATGGAACAGTAACGGGGCGAGGGAGGAGACGCCGATGGAACAGTAACGGGGCGAGGGTGGTGACGCCGATGGAACAGTAACGGGGCGAGGGTGGAGACGCCGATGGAACAGGGAGAAGGAAGAAGGGAGGGTGGGGATGAGGCCTCTCCCGCACGCCACAGTAAGCTAGGCAGCACCGCACCCTGCCACGGCCTGCCAGATACTTAAGCCTATCTTAAAACTAATCCCTGACTTAGTGTTTACTTAGTATGGAGTTGAGAGGAGGGAGGGGGGAGATAACGTGGGAGGGGAGGGAGGGAGAAAGGGAGGGAGGAAGGGAGAGAGAGAGAGAGAGAGAGAGAGAGAGAGAGAGAGAGAGAGAGAGAGAGAGAGAGAGAGAGAGAGAGAGTAGGCACAAATGATAATGAGACAGGGAGGTAAAGCGATAGAGGAGAACAAGGGACGGGGGAGGACGAGGGGATGGGGAGAAAAAAATGGAGAAAGGGGTAATAGAGGAGGGAGTTAGGGAGATTAGGAAGGGTGGTCCTTGAAGGTAGTTTGGAGGACTTTAGAAGGAGGGGGAGGAATAGGTAATACTTGGGATTACGTCTTAAGCATGACTACGCCTGCTGGTGATGCTAAAGGGGAGGCAGGGGGGGATAGGAAGGAGGAGGAGAGGGATAAGTATGGGGTGAAAAGGAGGGACTGGGAGATAGAAAGAGGAACAAGGGAGAGAAGGAGAGGGCTGTATGAGGGCAGGGTGGCTAAGTACAGGTGAGAGGGATGACAAATAGAGATCGAGTGGGGAGAGAGGGGGTGTGAGAAGGGGAGTGTTGTGACTGGGTGTAACACACACACACACACACTCTAATGACTTATAATGTGTATTTTAAGTCAACAGGTGTGTATTATTGGTCACCAGGTGTGTATTATAGGTCACCAACGCTCTTATGTTTTTTGGCCGGTTGGTTTGCCCTAAAAAAATTTAACTTTTTTTAACGGAACAAAAAAAATATATAGTAGTTGTGAGTTTGTTGAGCTGAGGGAAATAACAGAGGCTGGTTCACAGATGGAGTTGGCCAATTATGTTTTAATTGTTGGGTCAGTTGAAAGTTGTTTTGGTGTGTGTGTGTGTGTGTGTGTGTGTGTGTGTGTGTGTTATTCTTGTTGTTAGTTTTACTATATAGTTACCACAATATGATAATGCAATCTTATTATATATTCTCTCTCTCTCTCTCTCTCTCTCTCTCTCTCTCTCTCTCTCTCATTTATTTTCCTTTCTCCCCTTTACAATCTTTGGTCTAATCCTCCCCTAGCTTATACCACACACACCCACACACACACACACACACACACACCCACACACACACACACACCCACACACACCCACACACACACACCCACACACACACCCACACACACACACACACACACACACATTAATACAATGTTTCCAAATATTTTCGGTCGTGACGTTATACACTTTTAATTTACCGGACTACATAAATACCGGAACTGTGTCTCGTATACGGTAACCAGCTACACGGGGAAACCTTGTCACAAATACCGTATTCAAGCGGAAAATACCATTAAAATCACCCCCCTCCCCTCCCCTCCCCTTTAAAATGGGATGGGAACTGATCGCTCCCCTGAGAACGCTGAACGATAGTTAATGAGAATGATCGCCACGTACAGGGAATAACAGAACCCATTGTATGTATATTGTATAGTTGCCCTAGCGAGATGGGGAAATAGTTTCATCAAGTTTCGTATTAATTCATATAAATACGTCAGAGTTTATCGTTGGAATAGAAAAATGGAGAATAATGGAAGGGGTAACTAGGCTATTATATACCATTTGTTAACATCTGTTTTTTACTAACCTATGGGACACTGTTTACAAGCCATTCACTCCCTTAACGACGCAGAAAATCACTATGGTAACTAATTATCTCCTATGCTAATGAGATGTACTACGTTTGGGTGTAATTAATTAGCATCTATTGATCTAGAGAGAGAGAGAGAGAGAGAGAGAGAGAGAGAGAGCATCATCAGTCAGTCGCTCGCTCACAGTCGGTCAGTCAATGAATTTCGACCCTATTTTAGCCTTTGTTTACTTTTTCATCCCGTTTTGACAAGGTTTGGGTTACGCTGTGCTGAGGGAGGGTGACACACACACACACACACACACACACACACACACACACACACACACACACACACACACCGTAACGCCGCTACCGTCACCACCGCGTCACATCCACTATTCATACTCTCAGTTGACTGTTTCCTCACGTGTCCGTCTGTCCGTCACCCTCTCTCTCTCTCCTTTCATCCCTTCTTCATCTCATCTTATCATTATCATCCCCCCCCCTTCTCCTCCTGCCTCCTCCTTCCCCTCTTTCCACTCCCCCTTCCCCCTCCTCCTTGCACTCTCAGGACACAATCTCTCGGTCTTAAGAGGATACAATGCCTTATCCCTCCCTTCCCCCACCCTTGCCTCTCCCCACTTCTCTTTCTTTTCTCGACCCCTCACCCCCCCTCTCTCTAGACACACCTGTAAGCACAAATCTTTGCGGGATTTAGAAGGATACTTCAGGTAATATCCTTTCCAATATACCCCTCTCTCCTCCCCACTCCTCCTCCCATCCTCCTCCTACCTTTGCGGCATAATTCCCACCGACCCTGAACACAGATGCCCAAAGACACCCAAGTTAAAATTTCTACCTCCTTAGTAGTGCGGTTAAGTGATGACAATGGTTTAACAGTAATAGCAACGGGTCAACGGTTATGACAACGGATTAACGGGGATAACAACAACAAGTCATGACAATGGATCAATAGGTAATGACAATGGTGATGGTCACGCCGGCAGCATCAGTCATACACACAGACAAAGCTTCTCCTTCTACCCATCCTGTGGTCACCAGCAGGAGTGGGGCGCCGTGGTGTAAAGTGGACAGGTTAGTTACGTCCTCACCAACACCGTCCCTAACCACCGCCTATCCACCAGCACCATCATCCAGACCTATCACTCACCACACCACAGTTAAGGGGTGGAATTCTTATCGGACGAATTTTTAAAGAGTTGTGGAACCAGGGAAGGAAATCTGCCCGGCGGAGGGTGGAACATGCACAGCGTCTTAAGGCCGCCTCACGGGATATCTAAATGCTTTTAAGATATTAGGAGGTGAGAGTGTGAACGTGGCCATCCATACCACGCCACGCCACACAACGCCAAGCCACGCCACGCCACGCCACCCCACCCCACCCCACGCCACGCCGCCCAGGTGAAGTTGTTTTAGAGAGACGGACGGAGGGAATTGTGATGGGACGGGGGGAAGGAAGGGAGGGAGGGACGGATACATAACATTATAGTTATGGAATGGTGAACACAGGGAGGGAGGGAGGGAGAGAGGGAGGGACGGAGGGGAGGGAGGGAGGAGGGAGGGAGGTAAATAGGTAGATAGGAGACATACCTCTTATGGTGTTATAATGGAAGGATCAATAGAAATATATGGAATAATGGGAATACCAATAGGTTAATGGTAATGGGTTAACAATATCGATAATGTGACAACAGTAATGGTATGGTGGGCACGTGGGGCCAGGTAATAAGTGGAGTGAATGGGAGGGGATAATGGGGAGGAGATCATGGGGAGAAGGAGGAGATGATGGGGGAGGAGGAAGGGAACTCATGGGGGAAGGAGGGATCATGGGGAGGGAGGGAGGGGGGGAAAGAGGGTAGAGCACCAGGTTTAAACATTATTAATTATGGTGATTAGCGATAAAACAGTGGATCAGGTGACCATTTTGTCGGGCCGTTAATCACACCTTTGTTAATGAGGAAATGTGTGTGTGTGTGTGTGTGTGTGTGTGTGTGTGTGTGTGTGTGTGCAGGCTGTAGAGCGGGATATATATGCATTTTTATCTCTTGTTGTAACTGTTGGAGACAACTCAGAAGGCCACTCAGGAGACCCCTCAGAAGGTCACTCAGAGGGAAATTGACAAGGCCACTCAGGAGAACCCACTCAGAAGACCACTCAGGAGTTAGCTCACTAGGCCACTCAGTACAACATTAACAAGGCCACTGCCACTCAGAAGGCCATCAGGAGACAGGAAGAGTACTCACCGAAAGCATGTATGGAGGGCAGGAGGCCGCTGAAGCCGACGAGCAGGAGGAGGAGGAGGAGGAGGGGGCGAGTCCAGGTGGGGGGCAGGGGGGCCAGAGGGGGGGAAGGGCGCCCCCTCCCAGGCACACAGTACCACACCATGGTCACTGCGGCCCCGTCCTCACTACCATGCCTGCGGGAGGAGATAAGGGATGTGGTATTAGTCAAACATGTTAGATTTTTTTTTTATCAGTAATATGTAAACAAGCGAACAGGTACAGGTACAAATACAGGTACAGGAACAAGGACAAATACAGGTACAAATACAGGTACAGGTACATTAACTTCAAGATATCAGTACATGGACGTTAATGAGCCAGCACAACACAACGCAACACCTTACAGTACAACGCAACACGGTACAGGAACACCTTTTACCTCATTTCCCCAACAATCCCTCACCACCCCTCTCCCTCCCTCCCTCCTCCCCCCCCCTCCCTCCCTCCCCACCATCCCCTGCCCTCCCCTCCCTCCCTCCCTCACCATCCCTGGCCCTCCTAATAACCCCCGTCATCATTATAGCTTAATTAATTGAGTCCATGATTCATTAAGTCACTCAGAGGACAGAAGTGGTCCCGGTCACCCAGTTTATCGCAGGTTGATTGACTCACCACCCACTGTTTGGTGACTATGGTGACTCATTGGGATGGTGACTGTGGTGACTACATGGTGATTGACTGTATGGTGACTGGTGATAATGTTGATTGGTGATTTAAGTGAAGAGTGACTGACTGACTGGTAACTGACTGTATGATGAGTGACTCAACATCTCCCTCTCTCTTGCTTCTCCCATGACATGAGTTGACACAGAGCCATGAGAGATTAAACCCTCACCTCTCACCTTCCCATCCTCTTTATCTTGACCTGCTTCTATTCTCGTCCTCTCCCATTACAAATGAAAGGAAGATAAAACAACGAAAATAAAATATGATAAATTAGAGAAACAGTAAAATGTGAATTAGATTAAAAAAAAATATTTGTGATTTATGTTGCTAATTATTGTTGATTTTTGTTTTGCTTTATTGCGTCATGGAGGGTACAGCATGGAGGGCACACAACATGGAGGGTACAGCATGGAGGGCACACACATGTACACAAACATGGAGGGCACACAGCATGGAGGCATGGAGGGCACACAGCATGGAGGGCACACAGCATGGAGGGCACACAACATGGAGGGTACACAACATGGGTACAGCATGGAGGGTACACAACATGGAAGGGGGTACACAACATGGAGGGGAGGGCACAGCATGGAGGGCAGCATGGAGGCACACAACATGGAGGGTACAGCATGGAGGGTACAGCATGGAGGGAGGGTACACAACATGGAGGGCACACATGGAGGGCACACAACATGGAGGGTACAACATGAAGGGTACAGCATGGAGGGTACAGCAATACAGCATGGAGGGCACACACAGCATGGAGGGTACAGCATGGAGGGCACACAACATGGAGGGCACACATGGAGGTACAGCATGGAGGGGCACAACATGGGAGGGTACAGCATGGAGGGCACACAAACATGGAGGTACAGCATGGAGGGTACACACACACAACATGGAGGGTGTGCAGCATGGAGGGCACACAACATGGAGGGTACACAACATGGAGGGTACAGCATGGAGGCACACAACATGGAGGGTACAGCATGGAGGGCACACAGCATGGAGGGTACAGCATGGCATGGAGGGCACACAACATGGAGGTACAACATGGAAGGGTACACAACATGGAGGGTACAACATGAAGGGTACAGCATGGAGGTACAGCAATACTACAGCATGGAGGGTACAGCATGGAGGGTACAGCAAGGAGGCGGCAGAGAGCAATAACTAACTCTCTCCTTCACAGTTATTCATTCCTGCATCTTATAACCAATTTGTTAGCTAGATAAGGCGAGTCATCCCCCCCTCCCTCACTCCTTCCCTCCCCATTTTCTCTTCCCACTCATACACTCCCCTACCCCTCCCTCCTCCCTTCCCTCCCTCTCATCCTCCCTCCCCCTTCCCCCCCACGTCCCCCTCCCATCAACACCTGCACCCTAGACACCTGTGTACAGCCGAGTAATTCCACCAACACACCTGCCAACTTAAAACACTAAATCGTTCAAAAAATAAAATTCCTCTACAGGTGTGCACAGCGAGGAGCACCTACACACATGTTCATCAGGTGTAATCAAGGCAAAGGGCAGGTAGACAGGGGCAGGTAGGGTGGCGGAGGTGCTGTGGCCTTACCATCAGATAGCTGGCTAGGGTCCGACGCTCAATTAATTATACATGTTTATCATCAAGAACACGTCCATACCGGCCCCATCAATACTATCTGGCCGGCCGGGTACTGCTGGCTGGCTCACCCATCAATACTATCTGGCCGGCCGGGTACTGCTGGCTGGCTGGCTCACCCATAAATACTATCTGGCCGGCCGGGTACTGCTGGCTGGCTGGCTCACCCATAAATACTATCTGGCCGGCAGGGTACTGCTGGCTGGCACTTGACTGGTTGACTGACTTCTGACTGACTGACTGACTAACTAACTGGCTTCTGATATCACTCGCTTAATTTACTCCCTGACTGACTGACTCAACAGATGTGTACTGTACAATCTTTCTTATCAAAGTAAACTCACATGACTTCTTACCCCACACACACACACACACACACACACACACACACACACACACACACACACCATCACAGGGGCCAAATTTGGTTATCCTGGCCCACAGTTGAAGTCTTGGTACTCTTGATACACCCTGTAGACCCCCGGCCTCACTAACCTAACCCAACCCAACCATAACCCAACCTAACCAACCATCACCACCAGTTCCTCCTCTTGCTGCTGCTGCTCCTCTCCACAGCAGCCTGAGGGGGGGTCGAACCTGATACCGCGGGGTTGAGAGCTTAACACAATACCACTACGCCACGGTGAGCCGTAAAAAAACACTTGAGAGAATACAACAAGATATGAACAATGGCTCACGGCTCACGGGATAAAACATACACAATACACTACACCTAGAAAACTGACAACAAGCGGAAAAATATAAACAAGGGTAGAGTGTAGGAGGGTGTAGGGTGGATGGAAGAGGGTGTAGGTGGGTGTAGGGTGGATGGAAGAGGGTGTAGGAGGGTGTAGGGTGGATGGAAGAGGGTGTAGGTGAGGTGTAAGGAGTGGATGGAAAGTGTGTAGGAGGGGTGTAAGATGGACAGAGAAAGGTGTGAGTGGGTGTGGGGTGGATGGAAGAGTGTGAGTGGGTGTGGATGGAAGGGGTGTAGGTGGTGTGTGGGGTGGATGGAGGAGGGCCAGGTAGGTGTGGGGTGGATGGAAGAGGGGTGTGGGTGGTGTGGGGTGGATGGAAGAGGGATGTGGGTGGAGGTGTGGGGTGGAGGAAGGGGCCATGTGGAGTGGGTGGGGGTGGATGGAAGAGGGTGGCAGGTGGAGTTAGCCAGGGTGGATGGAAGAGGGGCTATAAGGTAAGGTGTAGAGATTGGAGGGAAGAGGGGTGTGTAGAGTGGGTGTGGGGTGGATGGAAAGGGGTGTAGGAGGGTGTAGGGTGGATGGAAGGGGTGTAGGGTGGATGGAAGAAGAGGGTGTAGGTGGGTGTAGGGTGGATGGAAGAGGGTGTAGGTGGGTGTAGGGAGGATGGAAGAGGGTGTGGATGGGTGTATGAGGGGTAGGTAGGTGTAGGAGGGGAGTAAGAGAGTGTAGGGTGGATGGAGGAGGGTGTAGGTGGGTGTAGGAAGGTGGAGGAGAGTGTAGGGTGGATGGAGGAGGGTGTAGGTGGGTGTAGAGTGTCTTTTTATTGTTGGAAGACCCGAACCAAACCGAATGGAACCAAACCCCTTAAAAATTTCCACCGTAATAATAATAATAATAATAATAATAATAATAATAATAATAATAATAAAGTTTGTACTCGGCCCTTCCAAAACATTTTATAATTTGGTGTAAAGAAACGCCAATATAATTTCACACTTTCAAACTTTCTTACAAACTTTGGCTAAACACGTAACATAATTTGATATTACCTGAAGGATTAAACTTTTAATTTAATGTAAAGATACGAATAGTGAGTTGTGTTGCTTCTGTGATGATGGTGGTACATGTGGTGGTGGTGATGGTGGTAGATGTGATGGTGATGATGGGGGTACATGTGGTGGTGATGATGGTGGTACATGCAACAGCAATACGTAACTGGAACAAAGTAATACCGA
>NW_024754755.1:0-18768 GCF_018991925.1 Homarus americanus
GGCGTGAAGGCCCACTAAGTCACTGAAATAAATGACTCCTGTGATGCCTTGAGAAATCTCAATTTTTAATGATATATTACTCACAACTTGACAACAAAGAGGCAGAGCTTCAAGTGTTTGTGTGACTCTCTGCTAGATCACTAATATATTCCCTTCTTATATTTAAGATTTTGTCGAGTATTTCCCCAATATCCCAGTTGGTGACTGGAAACGTTCTCTGCACTGTTTTAGCTCATCCTTCCTCTTAAATCTCGCGGAAACTCTACTGTACTGGATAACTCAACAGACGATAGAGTAAACCTCGCTCACTCTAGCCTCTAATGGTACAACTTTGACCTATGTGTTTCATTACGTGGCGTATTATTATTAGTTAATGTTCAGTGAGTTGCACGTACGCACTCCAAAAAGTATGTATACTGAGGTGTCCGATGAATTTCAAAATGAACACTGCTACTCCTGTTGTCTCTGCAGGGTTGTCGAAATTCATCGTCCGTTGTGTCATATTGTCTAACACAAAATAGTAAAGGTACTTTTTGGTGCGTGGTATACGAAACTAAGAGGTTGTCCAAGGAACCGACCAAGAAGCTGTAGTGTTGATGAGTGCACCTGCTGTAACATCACGTTGTTGTGATCGTGTGTATGTGTTCACTAAAATCGTCTACATAATACATCACCAAACGCTTTCATCTTCCTGATTAACATGATCACACTATAAGCCTCTTATCAAGGTCGTCTGAGGTCGTGGAGGCACCAGCGTCCTTATCAAGTAGTGTAAGACTGTTTTACCGTCACGCTATCCTGTTATACGGTGAGCCTCCTATAATGTTAATATTCCGTAATAAAAAGTTTATAGATCCAAGGTAAAGATATATTAAGAATAGGTAATTATTTACCTATGCCGCTGTACAGGAAAATAGTCAGATAAAGTAGGGATAATATGTTCTAAATCTGGTGTCAAGTTAACGTTGTATAAACCTGTAAGAGACGACACGAGTGAACTTGTTGGCCTGTTAATGTTTGGTCAAGTGTTGTGTGTACGTCACCACTTGTTGCTATGGTGGCCCTCTTCCCTCCGTGGTGTCCTCCTCCTCACCTCCCTCTTCCTCCTCCCCCTCACTCCTTTTTCATCCTCCTCCTCACTTCCTTCTTCTTCCTCCTCATCCTCCTCACTCCTCCCTCAGTATTGTCCTCATCCTCATCACTCTTCCCTCAGTATTGTCCTCATCCTCCTCACTCCTCCCTCAGTATTGTCCTCATCCTCCTCACTCCTCCCTCAGTATTGTCCTCATCCTCCTCACCCTCTCCTCAGTATTGTCCTCATCCCCCTCACTCCTTTTTCATCCTCCTCCTCACTTCCTTCTTCCTCCTCATCCTCATCACTCTTCCCTCAGTATTGTCCTCATCCTCATCACTCTTCCCTCAATATTGTCCTCATCCTCCTCACTCCTCCCTCAGTATTGTCCTCATCCTCCTCACTCCTCCCTCAGTATTGTCCTCATCCTCCTCACTCCTCCCTCAGTATTGTCCTCATCCTCCTCACTCCTCCCTCAGTATTGTCCTCATCCTCCTCACTCCCTCAGTATTGTCCTCATCCTCCTCACTCCTCCCTCAGTATTGTCCTCATCCTCCTCACTCCTCCCTCAGTATTGTCCTCATCCTCCTCACTCCTCCCTCAGTATTGTCCTCATCCTCCTCACTCTTCCCTCAGTATTGTCCTCATCCTCTCCTCACTCCTCCCTCAGTATTGTCCTCATCCTCCTCACTCAGTATTGTCCTCATCCTCCTCACACCCTCTCCTCAGTATTGTCCTCATCCCCTCACTCCTTTTTCATCCTCCTCCTTCCTTCTTCCTCCCTCATCCTCATCACTCTTCCCTCAGTATTGTCCTCATCCTCCTCACTCTCCCTCAGTATTGTCCTCATCCTCCTCATCCTCAGTATGTCCTCATCCTCCTCCTCCTCCCTCAGTATTGTCCTCATCCTCCTCCTCCTCCCTCTCAGCTGTCCTCATCCTCCTCACCCTCTCCTCATTGTCCTCATCCCCTCACTCCTTTTTCATCCTCCTCCTCACTTCCTTCTTCCTCCTCATCCTCATCACTCCTCCTCAGTATTGTCCTCATCCTCCTCCTCCTCCCTCAGTATTGTCCTCATCCTCCTCACTCCTCCCTCAGTATTCCCTCCTCCTCCTCAACACAAAATACTCTAGATATTATTAGTCTTAAGTTCACATCAAGTTCGGTAATAAACTGCGTTTTGCATCAGTCCTCGTCACATTAATACACAACCTGTGTAACAATCCTAACATATTTTTCATACAATATATTTGGGTCTCACTTTGTTACCCATATTCTTTTGTGTTTACATATTTTTCCCTCGACGTGATTCTAACATCGGTACTTTACTCATCAATGAGGTTGGTTTGTGTTATACTTTACTTCCATTAACACTTAATGGCTAAAAATAAAAAGCAGGATGAAATATTGCTGTCAGCCAATAGTCTTGATGATATTATAGAGTCACTTTTAAGCTCAGTGTTTCGGTTATGGATTAAAAGGTGTAGAGTATTGGCTTTATATATTAACGAAAAGAAAACTAATATTTATTTCAATTGACTTAATGCTCGTGAATGTGTTTAGTATAATTTACATAATAATATTGAACATTAAGACGGGCCAATATTAGTATGGGGTTGAGGTTTTGAATGTTTAACAGATTTATGTTACTTGCTGTACATTATAGTGTGTCTAAAGAATGATCTGAAATGTCGGTAATGTCTGTTTACAAATAATTTATCTGCTAATCCATATGGGTTAATGTTGAGTAAAATGAATGTTAGTTTGACTTCAGTAGTCAAGATTTAATGATTCATATGATGTCTTTGAGTTTTATTCCTCTGGGTGAAAGGGGCTCGCACACAGTGGGTCCACACACACACACACACATGCCATATTGGTCATCGGGTCCACACACACAGCGGACATGGCAGACTTCATGGGAACATCACTTAATGACACCTTTTGGGGGACCCAGAAAAATTAGGAAACCACATTGGTGGAGAGAATCTTGAGGTAGGCGTTATTTATTTTGATTTAAAAAATTTTAGGCGGATCTCACGAGTCAGGGATAAGACAGGCAGCTACAGCATCAACCAAATGGCTCACGATCTTCCTTGTCTCATACTCAACGATGACTCCAGGATATTTGCTTTATCGGTCAGTCATCAATCTTGGTCTGTGTTGCCCGCCTGACTTGGTCCAAGTTGTCTCAACATTCATCTCCACCAGCGAGAGTAATGAGAGTTGTACCACACTTGTGATGGCTGTCTCTACATCACCAAGCTGGATCACTTCATTACCATTATATTATCAAAAAACACACTCGCTATTTTCTGCCAGGACTCCATCACCAAGCTCCGTGGACAACACAAGACGAGGATAAGATAAGTATTTGTGAGTAATGTTGCCAACACCACATATTACCAAGCAGTGACGTTTAAAGGGAAGCTGTGGACATGAACTTGCTTAAATAGATGGTAAAGTCCTATTCAGTTTTGTTATGCACTGAAGGGAATGAATATCTCGTGTAAAACAACTGTAAATGAATATAATCTCCAATTTTAACCTGATACTCACACACCAGTTATCTTCCCTAATTACGTCATTTGATAGTTAGTGTTTTCTTCTGTGTGCCTGACAGACGTGAGACCTGTAGGACCAAAACTCTGAAATTAATTTGTACATTTTAGCACGTTTGTACTCCACCTTTATCAGCCTTCACAAAAACATCGTAACTCGATACCTACATCATGAATACCTTCACCTGGTGAGCTGGCAATTAAGGTATAAATTATACTAACTTAATGGAGTTCTTAAGACTATTAAAATTTTATTTTTTTCCTGATCTCACTTATTCTCCCCGCTCAGAGAACAACAATGTTATACTTTAATATTAAACACCTTTATCAAGGTATACAGGTATGTTTTATAATTTAGCCAAAAGGATATTAAGAAACTGTAGCTGTCAGTCATGTGAGGTACTCTGCTGGAGGGCCTGATGATCAATGATGACTTGAACCCACACCTACGTACACTGACTAACTACTGTATGTAAGATCAAGTTCTCCTGGAGCCTCTCCCGAGAAGTTCACTCTGGGTTGTGAGTACACGTGATGGTGCTGCTCCTCACTCAACACTTGTCCTGCGTAATGTGACAGAGCTTATACAGCTGAGAGAGAGAGAGAGAGAGAGAGAGAGAGAGAGAGAGAGAGGAAAATACCGATGGGTTGCCTCCTCTTTACAATTTATACATTATTCTCTCGTCATGAAAAATCCCCCCCTATCCCCGCTCCCTACCAGCACCTGGATCATGTTGTGGCCGAGACAGAAATAAATGCAAATCCCTTCCCGGATGTCCTTGTTCTTTTATCTTGCCTGAAAGTTTCTGATTTTTTTTCTCATACCAATTTTCTCTTTGTGTTTTACCCCCCTCCGGCCACCAACAAGTGATATTTTAGTTCAATTCAACATCTCGTTTGTTTTTGTATCCCGCGGCTGGTGGCTGGAGATAATTGTTTAATTGTTCGCGTTCAATTGTTTCCTTTAAATTGGAAACTTGTGATCTTGTTGGTGGTCTGTACTGTAGGTCATAACATTACAGGACGGCGGCGGTACACGGGCAGGTTGTTGGTGTTGTACTGTAGGTCATAACATTACAGGACGGCGGCGGTACACGGGCAGGTTGTTGGGGTTGTACTGTAGGTCATAACATTACAGGACGGAGGCGGTACACGGGCAGGTCGTAGTTTTACCTCCAGCTGTCCTACTCCTGACGTCATAGATCCTTACCAGCTGCTGCTTCTCTCTCTGGTCTGGAAACATATTTTTCTGGTGTCTGATCTGAGAAGTAACTTGTACTGACTATCGGTGGATCTAAAGTTGTGGGGGTCCTGGGCAAGAGTCTCATAGAGCACCTTAGAGGTTTGACTTTGATGACGTATAAACAATTCGGTATTTTTTAAATTTTATTTTACTTTATTTCTAATGGTAGGAGAGGGGGGGGGGGAACTGGGCCGGTATACTCAAAACTTCTCAGTGCCTTAATAGTTCTGTTAAATTAAAAGACCTCGGGATCACTTTTAAGTTCGGTAATAGTCCTCTGATAGTTGATACCATGGAGAACCAACAACAACATAAGGGCAACGCATTTATCGGGAAAGGAGAGATATATTTAATGAATATAGTGTGTATATATTGATTATAGTGTGAATAAATTGTGTGTATTTCTTCTTTATAGTAGAGATGTTATTTCTTGACTTGGACAATACTAAGAACCAGCGTGTCTCACACTCAGCCACTGACCTCACCACACCAGGAAACGCAGCATTGACGCTCATGGTGATTTTCAGCCACGCCCTCTTAGATTATTTTTTGTTATCCACCCATCATCTTTTTCACGTAAAAAATATATTTTTTCGCTAGTTTTCTTGCTGTTTTAGATGATTCTGACATGTATCTTTGGGGCAAATCAAATTTTTTTTTTTAGTTAGCTTAGGTCAGGTAACCTAACCTAACCTAACAAAAAAAGCTTGATTTGCCCCAAAGATAAATGTCAGAATCATCTAAAACAGCAAGAAAACTAGCGAAAAAATATATTTTTTACGTGAAAAAGATGATGGGTGGTTAACGAAACGTTTATTTTTGGATTGCGCCGCTAAATTCAAGTATATTCTTTCGTTACTCGACAAGATCTAATAAGTGGTAAAAAGAAAATCTTAAAAAGGTGATGGGTTGATAACGAAAAATAACCCCTTCTTTTTGTTTTTATTATTCAGGAAAGGCTTGAAACGGCCATTCAATATTAACCTTTTCTCTTCAATGGCATCCACCAATAATAAAGTCTGGTCTGTTGTCCAGTTGGGCTTTCTTTTCTTTCGTGGGGTTGAGACTTTCATTTCCATGGTGTTCAACTTGTCCGCTCCTTCAATAACACGTGTGTGTGAGGGTTTGTTTACAAGCAGCACGGCAAGACCACGCCACCGATCACTATCCTTGCTTTATATATCCTCCTTCAAACAGCATAGATTAGATTTTTTTATGATCAAAATGTAAATAAATGTAAATATTAAATTAATTTTCATGATTTTATTGAGGTTATTCAGCCATAAGACCATTTTATATGATGAACTCCAGCTGTCCTTATCGCTGTTTAGCGGTACTTAACAAACAACTGTTTGTCCGGTAAAAGTTTGCTAGTTAAGCTTTGTGTATAACTTTTAAAAATTTACTGCTACCTAACAGAACTATTATGTCATTAGCAGAAAAGTTTTGTGTATATCGGCCCTGGTCCTCAATCTCTTGAATAGCGTGTGTGTGTTTTGGCCTCGTACCCTGTTTTAGCACAAAGTGGTGAAATTTGTTATGGTTATGTAACTGAAGGCGTAATCTTGGGTCGGCCTGGCTGAAATTTGGTTTGTTGATGTCAATAGTCCTGATAATGCTCGCAAGTCTAATGTATAAATCACAGTCTTTATCTGTTTGTCTGTTTATCAAAATAGAAAACGGCAAAAAAGGAAAATGTTATATGAAGTTTTCCTTCGGCAACAATTAAAACATAAATATATCTGTATTTAAAAAAGGAGGGGGGGGGGGGGGGCTCCTAAAGTGCGGGGCCCCGGGTGGTCGCTCTATTTGTCCTCCCTCACAGCCGCCACTACACTGACACTGTTTAGTTGACCTGAGAAGATGTTACGTCTTTCCTGAATGTTGATCCTCGCCAACACTCTCTCAGGCATCTCCACTAAGAGGCTTAAGGATTATTTAGCAGCGTTTTTATTAAGGCATTCCTTAATACTTGTATTCTGTCAACTATTGAGAAGATAAGGAGGGACTTGTGGGAGAATGGTAAAAAGGCTTCATAGAGGAATTATAATATTTTGTCTTTCTTTGGTCGAGGATCAGGTTGTAGGTCGAAGAGAGAGAGATAGCATCATTCTCTCTCCAACATTTGGGTTTCTTGTAGATTTTTTTACTATTGTTTTACTGTATTCGTTCCTAAGACCACCCTCCCTGCCCTCAACACCCGCCACACACCTGGACCAACCCCCCTACCCTGCCCTCAACACCTGCCACACACCTGGACCACCCTCCCTGCCCTCAACACCTACCACACACCTGACCACCCTCCCTGCCCTCAACACCTACCACACACCTGGACCACCCTCCCTGCCCTCAACACCTACCACACACCTGGACCACCCCCCCTGCCCTCAACACCTGCCACAAACCTGGACCATCCCCCCCTTGGACCAAGACACACCCTTGGACCATGACACACCCTTGGACCAAGACACACCCTTGGAGCAAGACACACCCTTGGACCAAGACACACCCTTTGATCAAGACACACCCTTGAACCATGACACACCTTGACCAAGACACACCCTTGGACCATGACACATTGGACCATGACACACCCTTGGACCATGACACACCCTTGACCAAGACACACCCTTGACCATGACACACCCCTTGGATCAAGACACACCCCTTGACCATGACACACCCTTGACCAAGACACACCCTTGGAGCAAGACACACCTTGACCATGAACACCCTTGGACCAAGACACGCCCTGACCACGACACACCCTTGACCATGACACACCCTTGACCATGACACACCCTTGACCATGACACACCCTTGGACCATGACACACCCTTGGACCATGACACACCCTTGGATCAAGACACACCCTTGGACCATGACACACCCTTGGACCATGACACACCCTTGGACCACGACACCCCTTGACCAAGACACACACACACCCTTGGACCATGACACCCTGGAGCAAGACACACCTTGGACCATGACACACCCTTGGACCAAGACACACCCTTGACCACGACACACCCTTGGACCATGACACACCCTTGGACTCACACACACCCTTGACCATGACACACCCCTTGACCAAGACACACTTTGACCATGACACACCCTTGGACCAAGACACACCTTGGGACCATGACACACCCTTGAACCATGACACACCCTTGACCAAGACACACCCTTGGACCATGACACCCCTTGGACCAAGACACACCCTTTGACCAAGACACACCCTGGACCATGACACACCCTTTGGACCAAGACACACCCTTGGACCATGACACACCCTTGGACCATGACACACCTTGGGACCATGACACACCTTGACCATGACACACCCCTTGGACCATGACACACCCTTGGACCAAGACACACCCTTGGACCAAGACACACCCTTGAACCATGACACACCCTTGGACCAAGACACACCCTTGGACAAGACACACCCTGGACCATGACACACCCTTGGACCAAGACACACCCTTGGACCAAGACACACCCTTGGACCAAGACACACCCTGGACCATGACACACCCTTGGACCAAGACCACACCCTTGGACCAGACACACCCTTGGACCATGACACACCCTTGGACCAAGCACCCTTGGACCCTTCCATGAACCATGACACACCCTTGGACCATGACACACCCTTGGACCAAGACACACCTTGGACCAAGACACACCCTGGACCAAGACACACCCTCGGACCAAGACACACCCTTGGACCAAGACACACCCTTGGACCAAGACACACCCTTGAACCATGACACCCTTGGACCATGACACACCCTTGGACCAAGACCTTGGACCAAGACACACCCTTGGACCATGCACACCATGGACCAGACACACCCTTGAACCAACACCCTTGGACCGAGACACACCTTGCAGCACCCAGACCATGACACACCCTTGACCACAGCACACCCTTGGACCCAAGACACACCCTTGAACCATGACACACCCTTGGACCATGAACACCCTTGGACCAAGACACACCCTTGGACCAAGACACACCTTGACCATGACACACCCTTGACCATGACACACCCTTGACCAAGACACACCCTTGAACCATGACACACCTGCAGACCATGACACACCCTTGGACCAAGCACACCTGACCAACACCCTTGAACCATGACACACCCTTGGACCAAGACACACCTTGAACCCGACACACCCTTGGACCATGACACACCCTGACCAAGACACACCCTGACCAGACACACCTTGCCAAGACACACCTGAACCAGAACACCTACCGCCACACCCCTTGGACCATGACACACCCTTGGACAAGACACACCCTTGAACCATGACACACCCTTGGACCATGACACACCCTTGGACCAAGACACACCCTTGGACCAAGACACACCCTTGGACCATGACACACCCTTGACCATGACACACCCTTGGACCAAGACACCCTTGGACCATGACACACCCTTGGACCATGACACACCCTTGGACCGCACTACCCTTGGACCAAGACACACCCTTGAACCATGACACACCCTTGGACCATGACACACCTTGGACCATGACACACCCTTAGCCAAGACACACCCTTGAACCAAGACACACCCTTGAACCATGACACCCTTGGACCAAGACACACCCCTTGGACCACAATGCACCCTGGACCATGACACACCCTTGAACCATGACACACCCTTGGACCAAGACACACCCTTGAACCGCAGCACGCACATGGACCGCGGCACACCCCTTGGACCAAGACACACCCTTGGACCAAAGACACACCCTTGGACCATGACACACCCTTGGACCATGACACACCCTTGGACCAAGACACACCCTTGGACCATGACACACCCTTGGACCATGACACACCCTTGGACCATGACACACCCTTGGACCAAGACACACCCTCGGACCATGACACACCCTTGGACCAAGACACACCCTTGGACCAAGACACACCCTTGGAACCATGACACACCCTTGGACCAAGACACACCCTTGGACCATGACACACCCTTGGACCATGACACACCCTTGACAAGACACACCCTTGGACCATGACACACCCTTGGACCGCAGCACACCCTTGGACCATGACACCCTTGGACCATGACACACCTTGGACCACGACACACCTTGGACCATGAGCACACCCTCGGACCATGACACACCCTTGGACCATGACACACCCTTGGACCACGACACACCCTTGGACCAAGACACACCCTTGGACCGAACACCCTTCGACCAGACACACCCTTGGACCATGACACCCTTGGACCATGACACACCCTTGAACCATGACACACCCCGGACCAACCGGACCCACGACACACCCTTGGACCATGAAACCTTGGACCAGACACACCGCCAGACACACCCCGACCCAGCACACCTGGACCAAAGACACCCTTGGACCAAGACACACCCTGGACGAACACCCTTGGACCATGACACATCGGACCAAGACACACCCTTGGACCAAGACACACCCTCTGGACCATGACACACCCTTGGACCATGACACACCGCGGACCACGACACACCCTTGGACCATGACCATGACACACCCTTGGACCAAGACACACCCTTGAACCATGACACACCCTTGGACCATGACACGCTTGGACCAAGACACCCTTGGACCAAGACACACCCTTGGACCATGACACACCCTGGACCATGACACACGGACCAGACACACCCTGGACCGACACACCTTGGACCATGACACACCCTTGGACCGCGAGCACCTTGGACCAAGACACACCCTTGAACCATGACACACCCTTGGACCATGACACACCCTTGGACCATGACACACCCTTGGACCAAGACACACCCTTGACATGACACACCCTTGGACCATGACACACCCTTGGACCGAGCACACCCTTGGACCATGACACCCTTGGACCAAGACACACCCTTGAACCATGACACACCCTTGGACCATGACACACCCTTGGACCACAGCACACCCTTGGACCAAGACACACCCTCGACATGACACACCCTTGGACCAAGACACACCCTTGGACCACGACACACCCGGACCGCAACACACCCTTGGACCAAGACACACCCTTGAACCATGACACACCCGGACCAAGACACACCCTTGGACCACGACACACCCTTGGACCACGACACACCCTGCGGACCATGACACACCCTTGGACCAAGACACACCCTTGGAACCATGACACACCCTTGGACCGCAGCACACCCTTGGACCAAGACACACCCTGGACCAAGACACACCCTTGACCATGACACACCCTTGGACCATGACACACCCTTGGACCAGAGACACCCTTGGACCATGACACAACCTTGGACCGCACACCCTTGGACCAAGACACACCCTTGGACCAAGACACTGAACCATGACACACCCTTGGACATGACACACCCTTGGACCATGACCACCTTGGTCCAAGACACACCTGAACCATGACCACCCTTGGACCATGACACACCCTTGGACCATGACACACCTTGGACCATGACACACCCTTGGACCAAGACACACCCTGAACCATGACACACCCTTGGACCATGACACACCCTTGGACCATAACACACCCTTGGACCAAGACACACCCTTGAACCATGACACCCTTGGACCAAGACACCTTGGACACGACACACCCTTGACCATGACACACCGAACCAGACCCTTGGACCAAGACACACCCTTAACATGACACACCCGGACCATGACACCCCTTGGACCAAGACACACCCTTGAACCATGACACACCCTTGGACCACGACACACCTTGGACCATGACACCTTGGACCAAGACACACCCTTGAACCAGCACACCCCCTTGGACCAGACACACCCTTGGACCACGACACACCCGGACCACGACACACCCTTGGACCATGACACACCCTTGAACCAGGACACAACCTGACATGACACACCCTTGGACCATGACACACCCTTGGACCAAAGACACACCCTTGAACCATGACACACCCTTGGACCATGACACACCCTTGGACCATGAACACCCTTGGTCCAAGACACACCATGACACACCCTTGGACCGAACACACCCTTGGACCATGACACACCCTTGGACCATGACACACCCTTGGACCAAGACACACCCTTGAACCATGACACACCCTTGGACCAGGACACACCCTTGGCATGACACATGGACCAAGACACACCTTGAACCATGACACACCTTGACCAAGACACACCCTTGACCACACACACCCTTGACCATGACACACCCTTGAACCATGACACACCCTTGGACCAAGACACACCCTTGAACCATGACACACCCTTGGACCATGACACACCCTGGACCAAGACACCCTGACCGACACACACCCTGGACCATGACACCCTTGGACCATGACACCCCTGGACCAAGACACACCCTTGGACCATGACACACCCTTGACCATGACACACCCTTTGACCATGACACACCCTTGGACCAAGACACACTTTGACCATGACACACCCTTGACCAAGACACACCCTGGACCAAGACACACCCTTGAACCATGGCACTGGACCATGACACCCCTTGGACCATGACACACCCTTTGACCAAGACACACCCTTGACCATGATACCACCCCTTGGACCAAGACACACCCTTGACCATGACACACCTTGACCAATGACACCCTGGACCATGACACACCCTTGACCAACACACCCTTTGGACCATGACACACCCTTGGACCAAGACACACCCTTGAACCATCACACACCCTTGACCATGACACACCCTTGACCATGACACACCCTTGGACCATGACACCCTTGACCAAGACACCCTGAACCATGACACACCCTGACCATGACACCTGGACCATGACACACCCTTGACCAAGACACACCCTTGAACCATGACAACCTGACCAAGACACACCCTTGGACCATGACACCCTTGGACCATGACACACCCTTGAACCATGACACACCCTTGGACCAAGACACACCCTTGAACCATGACACACCCTTGGACCATGACACCTTGAACATACACCCTTGAACCAAGACACCCTTGACCATGACACACCCTTGGACCATGACACCCTTGACCATGACACACCAAGACACACCCTTGAACCATGACACACCCTGACCAACACACCTGACCATGACACACCCTTGGACCAAGACACACCTGAACCATGACACCCTTGGACCAAGACACACCCTTGGACCACGACACACCCTGACCATGACACACCCTGACCAGACACACCCTTGAACCATGACACACCCTTGACCAAGACACACCCTTGACCATGACACACCCTTGGACCATGACACACCCTTGGACCATGACACACCTTGACCAAGACACACCTGAACCATACACCTTGGACCATGACACACCTTGGACCAAGACACACCCTTGAACCATGACACCCTTGGACCATGACACACCCTTGGACCATGACACACCCTTGGACCAAG
Organism: Homarus americanus; assembly: GCF_018991925.1. Lineage (NCBI taxonomy): Eukaryota > Metazoa > Arthropoda > Malacostraca > Decapoda > Nephropidae > Homarus > Homarus americanus. Next base: position 13,350 of record NW_024754755.1, read on the forward strand.
ACACACCCTTGAACCATGACACCCTTAATGACACACCCTTGACCATGACACACCCTTGGACCATGACACACCTTGAACCATGACACACCCTGGACCATGACACCCTGACCAAGACACACCCCTTGAACCATGACACACCCTTGGACCAAGACACACCCTTGGACCATGACACACCTTGATGACACACCCTTGAACCATGACACTTGACCAAGACACACCCTTGAACCATGACACACCCTTGACCATGACACACCCCTTGGACCAAGACACACCCTTGGACCAAGACACCCTTGACCCATGACACACCCTTGGACCATGACACACCCTTGGACCAAGACACACCTGGACCATGACACACCCTTGGACCATGACACACCCTTGGACCATGACACACCCTTGGACCAAGACACACCTTGACCATGACACACCCTTGACCAAGACACACCCTTGGACCAAGACACACCCTTGAACCATGACACCCTTGGACCAAGATACCTTGGACCATGACACACCTTGGACCATGACACACCCTTGGAGCAAGACACACCCTTTGACCATGACACACCCTTGGACCATGACACCCTTGGAGACACACCCTTGGAACGACACACCCTTGGACCACGACACACCCTTGGACCATGACACACCCTTGGACCACGACACACCCTTGGACCACGACACACCCTTGGACCATGACACACCCTTGGACCACGACACACCCTGGACCATGACATACCTTGGACCATGACACATTCTGACCACGACACACACCTTGGACCACGACACACCTTGGACCATGACACAGCCCTTGACCATGACACACCTTGGGACCACGACACACTCCTGACCACGACATTACCTTGGGACCACACACACTTGACCACGAGACACACCCTTGACCACGACACACCCTTGGACCATGACACACCCTTGGACCATGACACACCCTTGGACCACGACACACCCTTGGGTACATGCACTAGAGTGGTTTAGTATTAATAACAACACCAAGTTACGGTTTTACGAGTAACAACAAACTCGACATGTGACGGTAAGAATATCCAGGAGTTTCTTAAGTTATATTACCATAGGTGTTTAACTCCAGCGATATTATCAATGTTATTACGTGGGAGAATAATTAACTCTCGGTATAACTTATCTTTAAACAACAACAAACTTATTTTATTCTGGAGTCAAACAGATCCTGAGAGCCTCTTGATAAATTATATTCCTCTATAATGATAAAATATGAAATTAATCTTACTCAAATAAATATAATTATTTCAAAATATATAATAAACTTAATTTAAAATATTAATCAAAATTAACTGGCCTATTAACTGTATTTAATTTTATCACAATGTATCGACTCTATTATCATAAGGGTGAATATAGGTCTTATTAATATACCTGTAGGTCATTACAGGTCATTATACCTGATGACCGCCCCGAGACCACAGGTAAACGACATATAAGTGAAATAGTTGGACAGTGAGACACAGCGATGGTTTGGTTTTTATATTGACTAAAACAACTAAAATATTCCTTTATTAGATTTAAGGATATTTGTTACTGAACCTCTTGGTGGTGTGTGTGTGTGTGTGTGTGTGTGTGTGTGTGTGTGTGTGTGTGTACCTTCGTGTGTCGTTGTTTGTACCTGTATGTGTCGTTGTTTGTACCTTTATGTGTCGTTGTTTGTACCTGTATGTGTCGTTGTTTGTACCTTTATGTGTCGTTGTTTGTACCTGTATGTGTCGTTGTTTGTACCCATATGTATCATTGTATCTATGTGTCATTGCTTGTACCTTTATGTGTCGTTGCTTACTTGTATGTGTGTTGTTGTTTGTACCTGTATGTGTTGTTGTTTGTACCTGTATATGATTGTTATTTGTACCTAGCATGTGTCGTTATTTTTATCTAACAATAATATCGTTATTTTGTACCTATATGTGTCGTTGTTTGTACCTGTATGTGTCGTTATTTGTACTATATGTCGTTGTTTGTACCTGTATGTGTATCGTTGTTTGTACTATATATGTTGTTGTTTGTACCTGTATGTGTCTTTGTTTGTACCTGTTGTGTCGTTGTTTGTACCTGTATGTGTTGTTGTTTGTACCTGTATGTGTTGTTGTTTGTACCTGTATATGTTGTTGTTTGTACCTGTATGTTGTTGTTTGTACCTGTATGTGTGTTGTTTGTACCTGTATGTGTCGGTGTTTGTACCTGTATGTGTTGTTGTTTGTACCTGTATGTGTTGTTGTTTGTATCTGTATGTGTTGTTGTTTGTACCTGTATGTGTTGTTGTTTGTACCTGTATGTGTTGTTGTTTGTATCTGTATGTGTTGTTGTTTGTACCTGTTTGTGTGTCATTTGTACCTGTATGTGTCGGTGTTTGTACCTGTATGTGTCGTTGTTTGTACCTGTATGTGTCGTTGTTTGTACCTGTATGTGTTGTTGTTTGTACCTGTATGTGTTGTTGTTTGTACCTGTATGTGTTGTACCTGTATGTGTTGTTGTTTGTACCTGTATGTGTTGTTGTTTGTACCTGTATGTGTTGTTGTTTGTACCTTATGTGTTGTTGTTGTATCTGTATGTGTTGTTGTTTGTACCTGTTTGTGTGTCATTTGTACCTGTATGTTGGTGTTTGTACCTGTATGTGTTCTGTATGTGTTGTTGTTTGTACCTGTATGTGTTGTTGTTTGTACCTGTATGTGTTGTTGTTTGTACCTGTATGTGTTGTTGTTTGTACCTGTATGTGTTGTTGTTTGTACCTGTATGTGTTGTTGTTTGTACCTGTATGTGTTGTTGTTTGTACCTGATGTTGTTGTTTGTACCTGTATGTGTTGTTGTTTGTACCTGTATGTGTTGTTGTTTGTACCTGTATGTTGTTGTTTGTACCTGTATGTGTTGTTGTACCTGTATGTGTTGTTGTTTGTATCTGTATGTGTTGTTGTTTGTACCTGTTTGTGTGTCATTTGTACCTGTATGTGTCGGTGTTTGTACCTGTATGTGTTGTTGTTTGTACCTGTATGTGTTGTTGTTTGTACCTGTATGTGTTGTTGTTTGTATCTGTATGTGTTGTTGTTTGTACCTGTATGTGTTGTTGTTTGTACCTGTATGTGTTGTTGTTTGTACCTGTATGTGTTGTTGTTTGTATCTGTATGTGTTGTTGTTTGTACCTGTATGTGTCGTTGTTTGTACCTGTATGTGTTGTTGTTTGTACCTGTATGTGTTGTTGTTTGTATCTGTATGTGTTGTTGTTTGTACCTGTTTGTGTGTCATTTGTACGTACGTACAGTACAAAACTAAACAAATCATGTATTGGAAATGCTTTTTTCAACATTTAATGCCATAATATCCTGACTCCTGGGGTCCGTCACACACACCCTTGGTGACCTCTTTAACTTTAATCCTTTTGTGCTACCGCTCACAGGATGAGTATGGGTGCACTATAAACTTGCCTTATGTGCCAAAATTCAAAAGCGGATCCCCGCCATCTTCATTACACACCACACACACACTACACTACACTACACACACCACACTACACCACACCACACACACATATAGATGATCAGTACGGATGAGCCTCGACCTGAGCCCTGACAGAACATTACGGTTGTACTAATTCGTCAGGCCGCGGTGAGGAAGTATATGAGAGTGATTTTGGAAGTTATATTCATGTTTCATATAACATATTTATGGTATAATAAAATAAATAATAATTAACGGTTTATTGAAAGAGCTTGGCAGCCAGAAGGCTGAAAATATACAGTTACATATTTGGGGAATGGGTTACGAATTACAAATAATATACAAGTAACATAAGTGACACCAATAAGATATATAATTGTACCTGTATGTGTCGTTATTTTGTACCTATATATGTTATTTATTTAACACCTGTGTGTGTTGTTGTTTGTACCTGTATGTGTTATTTTGTACCTGTATATGTCATTGTTTGTACCTGTGTGTGTTGTTGTTTTACCTGTGTGTATTGTTGTTTGGCACCTGTGTGTGTGTTGTTTTTGTATATGTATGCTCATTATTTGTATATATATATTCATTGTTTACCTTACTACCATGTATCGTTATTTTGTACCTATATATGTATTGATATTTGCTTACCTGTATATGTCACATTATTTATACCTATATGTGCTCATTCTTTGCTTTCTATATATTTATTATTTTACCTATATGTATCATTATTTGTACATATATATATTATTTGTTTATACCTATGTATGTTATTGTATACCTATATGTATCATTATTTGTACCTATATGTCATTATTTATACCTATATGTATTTATTATTTATACACCTATATGTATACATTATTTATACCTGTATGTTGTATTTTGTACCTATATGTGTATTTATTTATACCTATATGTATTTTATACCTATATGTGTTATTATTTTATACTATATGTATATCGTTATTTTCTCTATGTATATGTGTTATTTTGTAACTGTGTGTATCGTTATTTGTACCTATATGTATCGTTGTTTGTACCTGTATGTGTTAGTGTTTACTTTACCATCATGTTGTTTGTTTTGCCTGTATTGTATCGTTATTTTGCTTACTCTTATGTATTGTTTGCCTCTTATATATTTATTTTATACCTGCATATGTTATTATTTTTGCTTTCTATATATATTGTTATTTATACCTATATATATGTTATTTATACCTGTATATGTGTATTTTATACCTATATATGTATATTATTTGCTTACCTATATATGTTGTTATTTATACCCCTGTATATGTTATTATTTTATTACCTCTTATATATTATTTATACCTGTATGTATCATTATTTATATCTATATATATTTGACTATTTATATATATATGTATTGTTATTTGTACCTATATGTATTTTATACCTATATATATCATTGTTTATACCTATATATGTGTTATTTTATACCTGTGTATGTCGTTATTTTGTACCTGTATGTGTATCGTTGTTTGTACCTGTATGTATTTATTGTTTCCCTTACCTATGTGTGTCGTTATTTGTACCTGTATGTGTTGTTATTTTGTATATGTGTGTTGTTTGTACCTATGTTATTTGTACTGTAGTAGCGTCGTTTATTTGTACCTCTCTTGTTGTTTGTGCATACCTGTAATATATCGTTGTTTTGTACCTGTATATTGTTATTTTGTACCTGTGTGTGTCGTTGTTTGTACCTGTATGTATTTATTGTTTTATACCTGTGTGTCGTTATTTGCTTTTAATATCATTATTTATCTCTTTATGTGTGTATTGTTTTAGCACCTATATGTATCGTTATTTTGTACCTATGTATTATTTATTTTATACATGTAGTAATATTTATTTATTTTATACCTATAATGTATCGTTGTTTATACCTGTGTGTATTGTTGTTTGTACCTGTGTG
>NW_024754756.1:0-4418 GCF_018991925.1 Homarus americanus
CACTAATCGAGTATATCAAAGTCCCTAATCATATAAAAAATGGGCCCCTAATCGAGTATAACAAAGTCCTCTGATCGAGTATATCAAAGGTCCCTGATCGAGTATAACAAAGGCCCCTAATCGAGTATGACAAAGTCCCTGAACTAGTATAACAAAGTCCCTGATCGAGTATATCAAATTTCCTGAACGAGTGTAAAAGGCCCCTTATCGAGGCTAACAAAGGCCCCTGATCGAGTATAACAAAGTCCCCTAGTTGAGCATAACAACTCCCCCTGGTCGTGTATAAAAAGTCCCCTGGCCTGAGTATAACAAATTCCCCAGATCGAGTATAACAAAGTCCCTTGATCGAGTATAACAAAGTCTCCTGATCGAGTATGATCAAAGTCCGCCATCGAGTATACAGTACCTCATCGATTATACCAAAGTCCCCATATCGAGTATAACAAAGGCCCTCATCGAGTATAACAAAGGGCCCCTCATCGAGTATAACAAAGGCCCCTTATCGAGTATAACAAAATCCCAAGATCGAGTATAACAAAGACCCTCAATCGAGTATAACAAAGTCCCCTGGTCGAGTATGCTAACAAAGTCACCTGATCGAGTATAACAAAGTCCTCTGATCGATTATAACAAAGTCCCCTGCATCGACTATACCAAAGGCCTCCTCATCGAGTATAACAAAGTCTCCTTTTTCGAGTATAACAAAATCCCAAGATCGTATAACAAAAGAACCCGGATCGAGTATAATGAAAGTCTCCTGATCGAGTATGTAAAGTCATTGATCGACTATAACAAAGTCCCTGATCGAGTATAACATAGTCACCGATCGAGTATAACAAAGGCCGTGGATCGAGTATAACAAAGTCCCCTAATTGAGTATAACAAAGTCCACTGATCGAGTAAAACAAAGTCCCCTTGATCGAGGCAAATTTCGAGGCCCTCATCGAGCATAACAAATTCCCTCATCGAGTATAAGAAAGTCCCATGATCGAGTATAACAAAGTCCCTTCATCGAGTATAACAAAACATTGATTGAGTATAACATAGTCACTGATCGACTATAAATAAAGTCCCCTGATCGAGTATAAAATAGCGTCACTGGATCGAGTATACGAAAGGTCTCTACCGGAGTATAACAAAGTCCCCTAATCGAGTATAACAAAACCAATGATCGTGTAAAACAAAGGTTCCCACATCGAGTATAACAAAGGCCCCGAATCGAGTATAACAAAGTCCCGATCGATAACCGAGGCCCTCATCGAGTATAACAAATTCTCATCGAGTATAAGAAAGTCCCATGATCGAGTATAACAAAGTTTCTTCATCGAGTATAACAAAGTCCTCTCATCGAGTATAACAAAGTTTCTGATCGAGTATAACAAAGGCCCTGATCGAGTATAACATAGGCCCTCGATCGAGTATAGTAAAGTCCCTGATCGAGTATAAGAAAGTCCCTGATCGAGTATATAAATAAAGTACCCTAATTGAGTAAAACAAAGGCCCCTCATCGAGTATAACAAAGGCCCCTCATCGAGTATAAGAAAGTCCTAAGATCGAGTATAAGAAAGTACCCAAATCGAGTATAACAAAGTCCCCTTGTCGAGTATAACAAAAGTCACCTCATGGAGTGGCAAACAAAGTCCCTGATCGAGTATAACAAAGTCCCCTGATCGGGAGTATAACATAGGCCCTCATCGAGTATGCAACAAAGGCCCCTGGTCGAGTATAAGAAAACCCCTGATCGAGTATATCAAAACCCCTAATCAAGTATAAAATGGCCCCTAATCGAGTATACCGAAGTCCTCTGATCGAGTATATCAAAGCGGCCCCTGATCGAGTATACAACAAAGGCCCCTAATCGAGGCGACAAAGTCCCCCTGAACTAGTATTACAACAAAGTCCCCTGATCGAGTATAACAAATTTCCTGAACGAGTGTAAAAGGCCCCTTATCGAGGTTAACAGCGCCCTGATCGAGTATATAACAAAAGTCCCTAGTTGAGTATAACAAACTCCCTGGTCGTGTATAAAAAGTCCCTGCTCGAGTATATAACAAATTTCAGATCGAGTATAACAAAGTCCCTTTGATCGAGTATAACAAAGTCTCCTGATCGAGTATAACAAAACCCTCATCGAGTATAACAGTACCCTCATCGATTATAAATAAAGTCCCCATATCGAGTATAACAGCGTCCTCATCGAGTATAACAAAGGGCCCTCATCGAGTATAACAAAGGCCCCTTATCGAGTATAACAAAATCCCAAGATCGAGTATAACAAAGACCCTAATCGAGTATAAATAAAGTCCCCTGGTCGAGTATAACAAAGTCACCATCGAGTATAAATAAAGTCCTGATCGATTATAACAAAGTCCCCCTGCATCGACTATGCAACAAAGGCCCCTATCGAGTATACGTTCTTTCGAGTATAACAAAATCCCAAGATCGTGTATAACAAAGAACCCGGATCGAGTATAAATAAAGTCTCCTGGATCGAGTATGTAACAAAGTCATTGATCGACTATAACAAAGTCCCTGATCGAGTATAACATAGTCACCGATCGAGTATAACAAAGGCCGTGATCGAGTATAACAAAGTCCCCTAATCGAGTATAACAAAGTCCACTGATCGAGTAAAAACAAAGTCCCCTGATCGAGTGTAACTCGAGGCCCCTCATCGAGCATAACAAATTCCCTCATCGAGTATAAGAAAGTCCCATGATCGAGTATAACAAAAAGTCCCTTCATCGAGTATAACAGTTACTGATTGAGGCAACATAGTCACTGATCGAGTATAACAAAGGCCCTGATCGAGTATATTGAAACCCCCTAATCGAGTATAAGAAAGTCCTAAGATCGAGTATAAATAGCAATTCTAATTGAGTATAACAAAGGCCCTCATCGAGTATGTAACAAAGCAGTCTCTGGATCGAGTATAAGAAAGTCCTAAAATCACAAAGTACCCTAATTGGAGTATAACAAAGGCCCCTCATCGAGTATAACAAAGGCCCTAATCGAGTATAACAAAGTCCCTAGTTGAGCATAACAAACTCCCCTGGTCGTGTATAAAAAGTCCCTGCTCAGTATAACAAATTCCCCAGATCGAGTATAACAAAGTCCCTTGATTGAGTATAACAAAGTCCCTCATCGAGTATAACAAAGTCCCCTCATCGAGTATAACAGTAGCCTCATCGATTATAACAAAGTCCCCATATCGAGTATAATAAAGCCCTCATCGAGTATAACAAGGCCCCTCATCGAGTATAACAAAGGCTTCGATCGAGTATAACAAATTCCCAAGATCGAGTATAACAAAGTCCCTGATCGAAGTATAACAAAGTCCCTGATCGAGTATAACAAAGTCCCTGATCGAGTATAACAAGGCCCCTCATCGAGTATAACAAAGTCTCCTTTTCGAGTATAACAAAATCCCAAGATCGTGTATAACAAGAACCCTGATCGAGGTATAACAAAGTCCGATTCTAGTATAACAAAGTCCCTGATCAGTATAACAGGTCCTGATCGAGTATAACAAAGTTCCCTATCGAGTATAACAAAGCCCCTGATCCAGAGTATAACAAAGGCCCCTCAACGAGTATAACAAAGTCCTCATCGATGATATCAAGCCCCCTAGTCGAGTATAACAAAGTCCTGGTCGAGTGTAACCAGTCCCTGATGGTATAGCAAAGTCCCCTCATCGGTATAACAAAGACCCCTCATCGGGTTTAACAAAGGCCCTTATCGAGTATAACGAGGGTCCCTGATCGTGAATAACAAAGTCCCTTAACGGGTATAACAAAGGCCCTCATCGAGTATAACAAAGGCCCTAAAAAGAGTATTCAAAGTCCCTCATTGAGTATAACAAAATCCATCATCGATATAACAAAACCCCTGTTCAAGTATAACAAAGGCCACTAATCGAGTATAACAAAGTCCCTGATCGAGTATAACAGAGTCACCTGATCGAGTATAACAAAGTCCTTTGATTGAGTATAACAAAGTTCCTGATCGAGTATAACAAAGGCCCTGATCGAGTATACCAAATCCCTCATCGAGTATAACAAAGCCCCCTTGTCGAGTATAACAAAAGTCCCTGGTCGAGTATAACAATGTACCCTAATCGAGTATAACAAAGTCCCTCATCGAGCATAACAAAGTCCCCTCCAGCGTATAACAAGGCCCTTCATTGGAGAAAAACAAAGGCCCTCATCGAGTATAACAAAGGCCCCTCATCAGAGTCTAAAGGCCCCTGATCAGGTATAACAAAGGCCCATGATCCAAGTATAACAGAGTCCTCTAATCGAGTATAACAAAGGCCCTAATCGAGTATAACAAAGTCCCCTCATCGGGTATAACAAAGTCCCTCATCGAGTATAACAAAGGCCCCTCATCGAGTATAACAAAGCCCCCTCATCGAGTAT
>NW_024754757.1:0-15065 GCF_018991925.1 Homarus americanus
CTGGCAGTCGCCTGAGCTATGGCCAAGTGCCGCCTTTACCTGTTCGGCCTTGGGCATTTCACCCTCATGACGGACCATCGCCCGCTCATACCCATTCTTAATCACTACACGTTGGACGCCATCGAAAATCCTCGCCTCCAACGTCTCAAAGAGAAGACCCCCCCTTACGTCTTTACAGCTGTGTGGCGCGCCGGGAAGCTTCTGTGCATACCAGACGCCCTCTCCCAAGCCCCTGTTAGTCGCCCCACACCTGAAGATGAAGTCGACTGTACCAATGCCGCTGCTCACGTTCGGTCTTTAGTGACACACACAGCCACTTCTCTTGCTGACAAGACGACGACGACGCCCTCCATCGAAGACGATAGGACTCTCCAGGAGCTTCGCATCGCCGCCGCTCAAGACCCGGCATACGTCCAACTCCTCGACTACGTCTCCTCTGGATTCCCCACCAACCGCTACGACATTCACGCCTCCGCCCTCCCCTTCTGGAAGCTAAGGGATAGCCTCTATGCGGACGGAGAGCTGGTGTTGTACGGCCCCAGGATCGTCGTTCCCGCTGCCCTCCGCCGGCGCACCTTATCCCGCCTCCATGACAGCCACCGCGGCGTTGAAGCCACCAGGCGCAGAGCCCGTCAGACCGTCTTCTGGCCTGGTATTGACGCCGATATTAAGAGCACGGTCGAGGCCTGTGAGCCTTGCCAGCAACTCCAGCCCAGCCAGCAACAAGAGCCGTACCTGTGCAATGACCTCCCAAAGCGGCCCTTTGAGTCCGTGTCCGCCGACTTCTTTAATGTGGCCGGAAAGTCTTTCCTGGTGGTCGCCGACAGCCTCTCTGGATGGCCCGTGGTAGTTCCCTGTGGTCGGGACACCACCTCTTCCAGGGTCATCCGGATGTTTTGTTGCTTCTTCCGGGAAGTCGGAGTGCCTCTCCGCCTCCGAACCGACGGTGGGCCCCCGTTCAATAGCCACGAGTTCAAGAGCTTTGCCGAACGCTGGGGCGTCCACCACATCGTCACCTCCCCTCATTACCCGCAGGCGAATGGCCACGCCGAGGCAGCGGTAAAGTCCGTAAAATACCTCATCCTCAAGACAGCACGGACGGGGAACCTGGACTGCGAGGAGTTCGACAGGGGCCTACTGGAACTCCGTAACACCCCTACCCCTGCCGGACGCTCTCCTGCCCAGGTGTTGTATGGCCGCCCCCTTCGTACTTGTGTGCCTGCACACCCCCAGTCCTTCTTAGATGAATGGCAGATCAAGGCGGACGAGTGTGACCGCCGTGAGGCTGCCCGGATGGCCCAAGTGACAAGCCACTATGACGCCCAAGCCCGCCCCCTTCCCAGGTTGGCCGTCGGCCAGCAAGTACGAATCCAGGACCCGACGTCACACCGCTAGGACAAGGTCGGGGTCGTCATGGGCCGTGGCGAGTCTCGTTCGTACCAAGTCCGCCTCCCCAGTGGTCGTGTGTGGTGGCGAAACAGACGCCATCTCCGCCCAGTGCCATCCGCTAGTGACGAACCTTCCTCCCCGTCCCCTGTGTCCCCTTGCCCAGACCAGGAACGAAGGTCGTCAGTTGATCCTCCCATTGTCCCTCGCCGCTCCCCCCGACTCATGGAAAAAGAGTCCGTAGCCGCTCGAGATTGCACTACGAGCGTAAAGGGGGAGGGAGGTGTATAGATATGTACATACCAAGATATGGGAACACGCCTGACGCCAAGACTCCGTTAGCATTCATTGTACCATTTATTCACATGTCTGTATTACTACATATTATTATAGCATGTCTGATATCTATGCTTATGTCTAATGCCTATGTTCATTTACTATGTCCCGATGTACTATGTCTGTACCGCGCTAGTCGAGTAATTAGAAGACCTCATTTATTGTCCTAGTAATGTCTAGCAACTATCCTTGCCTAGCTAGCTAGTTTCCCTCAGATCGGCTTCGGCCTGCCTACGACGAGGAGTTCCTTGTGCTGGCTCCTGTTCCTGTACCGGTTGGCTATCACGCCAAGTCTTGTACCACTTGTTGAATATATCTACTGCTCGTGCCCTGGAGTTTCAAGAACCTTGTCTAGGATTACATCCACCACACCGGGGTGTGAGGGCCGGGCACCCCTTCAGTGCCATGAACAGGGGTGTGAGGGCAGGGCACCCTTTCAGTGCCATGAAACGGGGTGTGACATCCGGGCACCCCTACAGTGCTGTGAACCGGGGTGTGAAAGCCGTGAACCCCTTCACATGACCCGGGGTGTGTGGGCCGGGCACCCCTTCACATGACCCGGGTGTGAGGGCCGGGCACCTCTTCAGCACCATGACTCGGGGTGTGAGGGCCGGAGCACCCCCATCAGTGCCATGGAACTGGGTGTGAGGGCCGGTCACTCCTTCAGTGACATGACCCGGGGTTTGAGGGCTGGGCACCCCTTCAGTGCCATGAACAGAGGTGTGAGGGCCGGGCTCCCCTTCAGTGCCATGAACCGGGGTGTGAGGGCCGGGGGCACCCGCGCCACAGTGCTGAACCAGGAGTCACGAGGGCCGGGCAACCCTTCACGCGGCCCAGGGTGTCACGCGCTTCCGGCCACCTCAGCAACATGACCCGGGGTGTGAGGCCCAGCCACCCTTCAGTTCCATGAACAGTGGGTGTGAGGGCCAGGCACCCCTTCACATGACCCAGGGTGTGAGGGCCGGAGGCACCTCTTCAGCACCATGACTCGGAGTGTGAGGGCGTGCACCCCCATCAGTGCCCTGACCCGGTTTAGGAGGGCCAGGTACCCCCATCCAATTGCCATGACCCGGGGTGTGAGGGGCCTGCACCCCCTTCAGTGACATGACCCTGGGGTGAGGACCGTCACCTTTAGTGACATGAGCGAGTGTGAGGGCCGAGGACCCCTCAACACTATGACTGTCGCGATCCCGCTACCCTTTATACTTGGGGAGTGAAACCTACCCCAAGTTATTAAAAAATAAAGGAACAAATAGGGAACACGGCAATAATTATCCCCACAAAAAACCTACTCAACTAAATGTACTTGAATAAGTATGAACAAGTTGAAATAAGTTAATCACAAAAGGGAAGATAATTAATTAATTCAATTTATGTTCTAAAGGGAGTAATGACTAGCAAACATGAATTTAAGGGAATAAGTAATTATATATTAAAATAAGAGTGATGCCGGAAGGGTGAAAATATACCTTAAGGAGTTAGACCAAACAACTATTACTTAACATTACTATATTACACAGACATACGAAATATATATATACCACAATCACTACAAAATGATTATTCCTACCAAACAGGAGATTCCTTACCACCAGGACCCCTTCCTAGGCCTAACTAAACGTGTCACTAATACCTGATACCCCTAGGGCATTGCAGAAGACTGAACAAGGCACTAGACAAGGGTCAAGGCTAGAGAACGAATGGACACGTCTACCCTATGCCACGGTTTTTCGCTACTGGGGAGCGTGGGCACGCCGAGGAGCGTGTCTCATATCACTTGATCCAGGACATTGGCTGGATATTTTATATAATTAATTAATACTACTCTTGAGTTGACTTAACAGAGTAAGACAATGATGCATATTAATAACATACATTAATATACAATTAACCTAAGTAACTAAGAACAATAATAATATAATAAGTACAATTAACAAATTATTAATAGCTTGTGTGAAATGTAGGCGTGAACATATGCCTCAAGCTATGAGAGTTCCCGAGCGCTCAGGCACGTGACACCTCCCCCAAAAAAGTGAGCTTACAACTAACTGGAAGCGAAAATGGATATACAGCTACACAGTGAAAGTAATAACTAACACAATCAGTTTAAATCAATATGAAGCAAAATAATTCATAATATAAACACAAGGTACTCAATGACAATAAAACAAAAAATAATTTGCATATAGACATAGTTTCTAAATAATCAGACTGGAGAAAGTGCATCAGCCAACACGTTCTCTTTTCCGCGGATATGGGAAATGTTCAAGTTATAGGGCTGAAGTGATAGAGCCCACCTCAAAAGTCTTCGGTTGGTATGTTTCATCTTGTCAACAAAAGTAAGTGGGTTATGATCAGTGAACACTTGAATGGGATAAGCAGTGCTGCCAATATATACTTTGAAGTTTTCTAGTGCCATGATCAGTGATAAAGCCTCCTTTTCAATGGTGGCATAGTTTCTTTGATATTTGTTTAATTTTCTAGAAAAATAGCACAGCGGATGAAGCACTTGATCACTCTCACCCTCTTGCAGAAGCACAGCACCGGCGCCAATTTCACTGGCGTCGACATGGAGAGTGAACTGTTTCTGGAGGTCAGGTGCAAGTAGTACAGGAGCATTTGCCAGCAGGGATTTAAGATTCTCAAAAGATTCCTGGCAAGCCATAGTCCACTTGAAGGTTTTCTTGCCACTCAGCAGGTCAGTCATGGGAGAGGCAACGGAGGAGAAGTTTGGACAAAAACGGCGGTAGTACCCCGCCATACCCAGCAACCTCATCACACTCTTCTTATCGCCTGGCACTGGATACTGTTGAATTGCCTCAATTTTGGCTGCTATAGGCTGGACTTCCCCTTGTCCGACCACATGCCCCAAGAAAGTGACGTGGGCATGGCCGAACTCAGTTTTTACGAGGTTCACCGTCAGCTTGCTTGCAGCCAGTACGGAGAAGAGGGCTTGTAGACGACTCATGTGATCTTCCCAGGAACTGCTGAAGACGATGAGGTCGTCTAGGTAACAGCGGACACCTTCCAGACCAGACGTGATGAAATTCATGAGGAGTTGAAAGGTTGCAGGGGCGTTCCGCATACCAAACGGAAGGACTGTGAATTGGTACAAACCCTCAGGAGTGACAAAAGCAGAGATGGCCCTGTAACGTTCAGTCAGTCTTATCTGGTAGTAGCCCTGGAGGAGATCCAACTTGGTCACGTACCTTGCCTGTCCAAGATCGTTGATCACGTCGTCGATGCGTGGCAAGGGATAACCATCGGGTTCAGTGACAGCATTCACCTTGCGATAATCCACACACAGCCGCATTGACCCATTCGGCTTTGGAACTAGAACAACAGGGGATGCCCATGGACTGATGCTGGGTTCGACGAGGCCTAGCTCTTGAAGACGCTGCACCTCGGCTCGCACACACTCCCGCTTGAAGGCATTAAGACGGTAGGGACGCTGTCGGATTGGCTTGGCTCCCCTGGTCTCAACGTCATGCTCCAGCACTGAACAAGAGAGTGGGTAATCACCAACTATAATAAGATACTCCTGTAATAGAGACTTTATATTATTGGCTTGGTCACTAGAGAGATGACACAACTTAGCACTGGGGTCCTCCAAGATAGTCGAGTTTTCAAGGTTTACACTAGACCCATTCATTATTTCAGAAAAACACTGATCATTATCAGCCTTACACTCTGGCACAATGATACAATTTGGCAAGGATTGATCAACACAAGCAACTGCTTTTCCCAGGGTTTCGTTACGAACATGATATGACTTTAAAAGATTGACATGGATAAGGCGTTTTTTCTTACGCCGTTCAGGGGTGCTAATCACATAATTCACGGACCCCTGTTTTTCTAGTACTTCATATGGACCACTGTATTTGGATTTAAAAGGGTGATCATGTAAGGGCAGCAAGGCCAACACCTGCTCCCCCACTTGAAATTCTCTAGGTTTTGCCTGATGGGCCTTATCAAAATGCAGTTTCATTTTCACCTGAGCACACCTTAAGTTGGACTGGGCAAGTTCTGCAGCCAGACGCAACTTCTCCTTGAATTGGACCACATATGAAGCTAAGGGCGTCGCGCTCTGATCACTCAACCAACACTCTTTTAACACCTTAAGAGGCCCACGCGCCTCATGTCCATAGACGAGCTGGAAGGGCGAGAATCCTAGCGACTCTTGTTTACTGTCCCGAACAGCAAACAAAAGCAGGTCAACTCCCTCGTCCCAATCCTTCCCAGTCTCCAGACAGAAGGTGCGTAACATGAGTTTTAGTGTCTGGTGAAACCTCTCTACCACCCCCTGTGACTGAGGGTGATAAGCCGAAGACCTCAACTCCCGGACAGGCCCCCACTTGTCGCGATCCTACTACCCTTTATACTTCGGGAGTGAATCCTACCCCAAGTTATTAACAAATAAAGGAACAAATAGGGAACACGGCAATAATTATCCTCACCAAAAACCTACTCAACAAAATGTACTTGAATAAGTAAGAACAGTTGAAATAAGTGAATCACAAAGGGAAGATAATTAATTAATTCAATTTATGTTCTAAAGGGAGTAATGACTAGCAAACATGAATTTAAGGGAATAAGTAAGTGTATAATAAAATAAAAGTGATGCCGGAAGGGCGAAAATATGCTGTAAGGAGTTAGACCAAACAGATATTACTTAACATTACTATATTACACAAGACATACGAAATATATATATACAACAATCACTACAAAATGATTATCCCTACCAAACAGGAGATACCTTACCACCAGGATCCCTTCCTAGGCCTAACTAAACGTGTCACTAATACCTGATACCCCTAGGGCATTGCAGAAGACTGGACAAGGCACTTGCTAGACAAGGAGTCAAACTGGGGAACGAATGGACACGTCTACCTATGCCACAGTTTTTTGCTACTAGGGAGCGTGGGCGCGCTGAGCAGCCGCGTCTCATATCACGTGATCTAGAACATTTGCTAGATATTTTATATAATTAATTAATACTACTATTGATTTGAACTTACAGAGTAACACAATGATGCATTTGAATAACATACATAAATATATACTCAACCTAAGTAACTAAGAATAATAATAATATGATAAGTACAATTAATATGTTAATAGCTTGTATGAAATGTAGGCGTGAACATATGCCTCACGCTATGCGAGTTCCCGAGCGCCACAGGCACGTGACAATGACCCGGAGTGTGAGAGCCGGGTCCCCCTTCAGTACCATGAACAGGGGTGTGAGGGCTGGGCACCCCTTCAGCACCATGACCCGGGGTGTGAGGGCCGGGCTCCCCTTCAGTGCCATGACCCGGGGAGTGAAGCCCGGGCACCCTTTCAGTGACAAGAACCGGGGTGTGAGGGCCGGGCACCCCTTAAGTGCTATGAAACGGGGTGTGAGTGCCAGGCACCCATACAGTGCTTTGATCCAGGGTGTGAGGGCCGGGCACTCCTTCACATGACCCGGGGTGTCAGGGTCGGGCACCCCTCCAGCACCATGACCAGGTGTGTTAGGGCCGGGCACCCCATCAGTGCCATGAACCGGGGTGTGAGGGTCGGTCACCCCTTAAATGCCATGAAACGGATTGCGAGGGCAGGGCACCCCTACAGTGTTGTGAACCGGGGTGTGAGGGCCGGGCACCCCTTCACATGACCCGGGGTGTAAGGGCCGGGCACCCCTTCAGTGCCCTGACCCGGGGTGTAACGGCCGGTCTCCCCTTCAGTGACATGACCCGGGGTGTGAAGGCCGGGCACCCCTCCAGCACCATGGCCCGGGGTGTGAGGGCCGGACACCCCTACAATGCTCCGAACAGGGGTGGGAGGGCCCGGCGCGCCTTCACATGACGCGGGGTGGGATGGTCGGGCACCCCTTCAGTGCCATGAATCGGGGTGTGAGGGCCGGGCACTCCTTCAGCACCATGACTCGGGGTGTTGGGGCTTGGCTCGATTTCAGTACCATGAATCGGGGTGTGAAGGCCTGGCTCGATTTCAGTGCCATGAATCGGGGTGTGAGGGCCGAGCACCCCATCAGTGTCATGAACCGGGGAGTGAGGACCGGTCACCCCTTTAGTGACATGAGCCGGGGTGTGAGGGCCGGGGACCCCTCCAGCACTATGACTGTCGCGATCCCACTACCCTTTATACTTGGGGAGTGAATCCTACCCCAAGTTATTAACAAATAAAAGAACAAATAGGGAAACACGGCAATAATTATCCTCACCAAAAACCAAATCAACTAAATGTACTTGAATAAGTAAGAACAGTTGAAATAAGTGAATCACAAAGGGAAGATAATTAATTAATTCAATTTATGTTCTAAAGGGAGTAATGACTAGCAAACATGAATTTAAGGGAATAAGTAATTGTATAATAAAATGAGAGTGATGCCGGAAGGGCGAAAATATACTGTAAGGAGTTAGACCAAACGAATATTACTTAACATTACTATATTACACAGACATGCGAAATATATATATACAACAATCACTACAAAATGATTATTTCCTACCAAACAGGAGATTCCTTACCACCAGGATCCCTTCCTAGGCCTAACTAAACGTGTCACTAATACCTGATACCCCTAGGGCATTGCAGAGACTGGACAAGGCACTAGACAAGGGTCAAGGCTAGAGAACGAATGGACACGTCTACCCTATGCCACGGTTTTTCGCTACTGGGGAAGCGTGGGCACGCTGAGCAGCGCGTCTCATATCACGTGATCTAGAACATTTGCTAGATATTTTATATAATTAATTAATACTACTATTGATTTGAACTTAACAGAGTAACACAATGATGCATTTTAATAACATACATAAATATATAATTAACCTAAGTAACTAAGAACATTAATAATATAATAAGTACAATTAATATGTTAATAGCTTGTATGAAATGTAGGCGTGAACATATGCCTCACGCTATGCGAGTTCCCGAGCGCCACAGTCACGTGACACCTCCCCCAAAAAAGTGAGCTTACAACTAACTGGAAGAGAAAATGGATATACAGCTACACAGTGAAAGTAACAACTAACACAATCGGTTTAAATCAATATGAAGCAAAATAATTCATAATATAAACACAAGGTACTCAATGACAATATAACAAAAAATAATTTGCATATAGACATAGTTTCTAAATAATCAGACTCGAGAAAGTGCATCAGCCAACACGTTCTCTTTTCCGTGGATATGGGAAATGTTCAAGTTATAGGGCTGAAGTGATAGAGCCCACCTCAAAAGTCTTTGGTTGGTATGTTTCATCTTGTCAACAAAAGTAAGTAGGTTATGATCAGTGAACACTTGAATGGGATAAGCAGTGCTGCCAATATATACTTTGAAGTTTTCTAGTGCCATGATCAGTGATAAAGCCTACTTTTCAATGGTGGCATAGTTTCTTTGATATTTGTTAAATTTTCTAGAAAAATATCACAGCGGATGAAGCACTTGATCACTCTCACCCTCTTGCAGAAGCACAGCACCGGCGCCAATTTCACTGGCGTCGACATGGAGAGTGAACTGTTTCTGGAGGTCAGGTGCAAGTAGTACAGGAGCATTTGCCAGCAGGGATTTAAGATTCTCAAAAGATTCCTGGTAAGCCGTAGTCCACTTGAAGGTTTTCTTGCCACTCAGCAGGTCAGTCATGGGAGAGGCAACGGAGGAGAAGTTTGGACAAAAACGGCGGTAGTACCCCGCCATACCCAGCAACCTCATCACACTCTTCTTATCGCCTGGCACTGGATACTGTTGAATTGCCTCAATTTTGGCTGCTATAGGCTGGACTTCCCCTTGTCCGACCACATGCCCCAAGAAAGTGACGGGGGCATGGCCGAACTCAGTTTTCACGAGGTTCACCGTCAGCTTGCTTGCAGCCAGTACGGAGAAGAGGGCTTGTAGACGACTCATGTGATCTTCCCAGGAACTGCTGAAGACGATAAGGTCGTCTAAGTAACAGCGGACACCTTCCAGACCAGACGTGATGAAATTCATGAGGCGTTGAAAGGTTGCAGGGGCGTTCCGCATACCAAACGGAAGGACTGTGAATTGGTACAACCCCTCAGGAGTGACAAAAGCAGAGATGGCCCTGGAGCGTTCAGTCAGTCTTATCTGGTAGTAGCCCTGGAGGAGATCCAACTTGGTCACGTACCTTGCCTGTCCAAGATCGTCGATCACGTCGTCGATGCGTGGCAAGGGATAACCATCTGGTTCAGTGACGGCATTCACCTTGCGATAATCCACACAAAGCCGCATTGACCCATTCGGCTTTGGAACTAGAACAACAGGGGATGCCCATGGACTGATGCTGGGTTCGACGAGGCCTAGCTCTTGAAGACGCTGCACCTCGGCTCGCACACACTCCCGCTTGAAGGCATTAAGACGGTAGGGACGCTGTCGGATTGGCTTGGCTCCCCTGGTCTCAACGTCATGCTCCAGCACTGAACAAGAGAGTGGGTAATCACCAACTATAATAAGATACTCCTGTAATAGAGACTTTATATTATTGGCTTGGTCACTAGAGAGATGACACAACTTAGCACTGGGGTCCTCCAAGATAGTCGAGTTTTCAACGTTTACACTAGACCCATTCATTATTTCAGAAAAACACTGATCATTATCAGCCTTACACTCTGGCACAATGATACAATTTGGCAAGGATTGATCAACACAAGCAACTGCTTTTCCCAGGGTTTCGTTACGAACATGATATGACTTTAAAAGATTGACATGGATAAGGCGTTTTTTCTTACGCCGTTCAGGGGTGCTAATCACATAATTCACGGACCCCTGTTTTTCTAGTACTTCATATGAACCACTGTATTTGGATTTAAAAGGGTGATCATGTAAGGGCAGGAAGGCCAACACCTGCTCCCCCACTTGGAATTCTCTAGGTTTTGCCTGATGGGCCTTATCAAAATGCAGTTTCATTTTCACCTGAGCACACCTTAAGTTGGACTGGGCAAGTTCTACAGCCAGACGCAACTTCTCCTTGAATTGGACCACATATGAAGCTAAGGGCGACGCGCTCTGATCACTCAACCAACACTCTTTTAACACCTTAAGAGGCCCTCGCGCCTCATGTCCATAGACGAGCTGGAAGGGCGAGAATCCTAGCGACTCTTGTTTACTGTCCCGAACAGCAAACAAAAGCAGGTCAACTCCCTCGTCCCAATCCTTCCCAGTCTCCAGACAGAAGGTGCGTAACATGAGTTTTAGTGTCTGGTGAAACCTCTCTACCACCCCCTGTGACTGAGGGTGATAAGCCGAAGACCTCAACTCCCGGACAGGCCCCCACTTGTCGCGATCCCACTACCCTTTATACTTCGGGAGTGAATCCTACCCCAAGTTATTAACAAATAAAGGAACAAATAGGGAACACGGCAATAATTATCCTCACCAAAAACCTACTCAACAAAATGTACTTGAATAAGTAAGAACAGTTGAAATAAGTGAATCACAAAGGGAAGATAATTAATTAATTCAATTTATGTTCTAAAGGGAGTAATGACTAGCAAACATGAATTTAAGGGAATAAGTAATTGTATAATAAAATGAGAGTGATGCCGGAAGGGCGAAAATATACCGTAAGGAGTTAGACCAAACGAATATTACTTAACATTACTATATTACACAGACATACGAAATATATATATACAACAATCACTACAAAATGATTATTTCCTACCAAACAGGAGATTCCTTACCACCAGGATCCCTTCCTAGGCCTAACTAAACGTGTCACTAATACCTGATACCCCTAGGGCATTGCAGAGACTGGACAAGGCACTAGACAAGGGTCAAGGCTAGAGAACGAATGGACACGTCTACCCTATGCCACGGTTTTTCGCTACTGGGGAAGCGTGGGCACGCTGAGCAGCGCGTCTCATATCACGTGATCTAGAACATTTGCTAGATATTTTATATAATTAATTAATACTACTATTGATTTGAACTTACAGAGTAACACAATGATGCATTTGAATAACATACATAAATATATACTCAACCTAAGTAACTAAGAATAATAATAATATGATAAGTACAATTAATATGTTAATAGCTTGTATGAAATGTAGGCGTGAACATATGCCTCACGCTATGCGAGTTCCCGAGCGCCACAGGCACGTGACAATGACCCGGAGTGTGAGAGCCGGGTCCCCCTTCAGTACCATGAACAGGGGTGTGAGGGCTGGGCACCCCTTCAGCACCATGACCCGGGGTGTGAGGGCCGGGCTCCCCTTCAGTGCCATGACCCGGGGAGTGAAGCCCGGGCACCCTTTCAGTGACAAGAACCGGGGTGTGAGGGCCGGGCACCCCTTAAGTGCTATGAAACGGGGTGTGAGTGCCAGGCACCCATACAGTGCTTTGATCCAGGGTGTGAGGGCCGGGCACTCCTTCACATGACCCGGGGTGTCAGGGTCGGGCACCCCTCCAGCACCATGACCAGGTGTGTTAGGGCCGGGCACCCCATCAGTGCCATGAACCGGGGTGTGAGGGTCGGTCACCCCTTAAATGCCATGAAACGGATTGCGAGGGCAGGGCACCCCTACAGTGTTGTGAACCGGGGTGTGAGGGCCGGGCACCCCTTCACATGACCCGGGGTGTAAGGGCCGGGCACCCCTTCAGTGCCCTGACCCGGGGTGTAACGGCCGGTCTCCCCTTCAGTGACATGACCCGGGGTGTGAAGGCCGGGCACCCCTCCAGCACCATGGCCCGGGGTGTGAGGGCCGGACACCCCTACAATGCTCCGAACAGGGGTGGGAGGGCCCGGCGTGCCTTCACATGACGCGGGGTGGGATGGTCGGGCACCCCTTCAGTGCCATGAATCGGGGTGTGAGGGCCGGGCACTCCTTCAGCACCATGACCCGGGGTGTTGGGGCTTGGCCTGATTTCCAGTGCCATGAATCGGGGTGCCATGAGGCCGGGCACCCCTTCAGTGCCATGACCCGGGGTGTGAGGCTAGCACCCTTTCAGTGACATTACCCGCCGGGCACCCCTTCATATGACCCGGGTTTGTGAGGGCCGGGCACCCCTTCAGCACCATGACTCGGGGTGTGAAGGCCGGGCACCCCATCAGTGCCATCAACCAGGGTGTGAGGGCCGGGCACCTAATCAGTGCCATGACCCGGGGTGTGAGGGCCGGACTCCCCTTCAGTGCCATGACCCGGGGTGTGAGGCCCGGGCACGCTTTCAATGACATGACCCGGGGTGTGAGGGCCTCGCACCCTTTCAGTGCCATGAAACGGGGTGTGAGTGCCGGGCACCCATACAGTGCCTTGAACCAGGGTGTGAGGGCCGGGCACCCCTTCACATGACCCGGGGTGTCATGGCCGGGCAACCCTCCAGCACCATGACCCGGGGTGTGAGGGCCGGGCACCCCATCAGTGCCATGAAACGGGGTGTGAGGCAGGGCAACCATACAGTGTTATAAACCGGGGTGTGAGGGCTGGGCACCCCTTTACATGACCCTTGGTGTAAGGGCCGGCACCCCTTCAGTGCCATGAATCGTGGTGTGAGGCCTGACACCACTTCAGCACAATGACCCGGGGTGTGAGGGCCGGGCACCCCTCCAGCACCATGGCCCGGCTTGTGAGGGCCAGACACCAATTCAGTGACATGAGCCGGGGTTTGACGGCCGGGCTCCCATTCAGTGACATGACCTGGGGTGTGAGGGCTGGGCACCCCTTCAGTGACATGAGCCGGGGTGTGAAGGCCAGGCACCCTTTCAGTGACATGTCCCGGAGTGTGAGGGCGGGGCACCCCTCCAGCACCATGACCCGGAGTGTGAGGGCTGGGCACCCCTTCAGTACCATGACTCGGGGTGTTGGGGCTTGGCTCGATTTCAGTGCCATGAATCGGGGTGTGAAGGCCTGGCTCGATTTCAGTGCCATGAATCGGGGTGTGAGGGCCGAGCACCCCATCAGTGTCATGAACTGGGGTGTGAGGGCCGGGCACCCCTTCAGTGCCATGACCCGGGGTGTGAGGGCCATGCACCCCTTCAGTGACATGACCCGGGGAGTGAGGGCCGGTACCCCGTTTAGTGACATGACCCGGGGTGTGAGGGCCGGGGACCCCTCCAGCACCATGACCCGGAGTGTGAGGGCCGGGTCCCCCTTCAGTACCATGAACAGAGGTGTGAGGGCCGGGCACCCCTTCAGTGCCATGAACAGGGGTGTGAGGGCTGGGCACCCTTTCAATACTATGAAGCGGGGTGTGAAGGGCGGCACCCCTACAGAGCTGTGAACCGGGGTATGAGGGCCGGGCTCCCCTTAACATGACCCGGGGTGTGAGGGCCGGGCTCCCCTTCACATGACCTGGGGTGTGAGGGCCGCGCACCCCTTCAGCACCATGACTCGGGGTGTGAGGGCCGGGCACCCCTTCACATGACCCGGGGTGTCAGGGTCGGGCACCCCTCCAGCACCATGACCCGGTGTGTGAGGGTCCGGCACCCATTAAATTCCATGAAACGGGTTGTGAGGGCAGGGCACCCCTTCAGTGTTATGAACCGGGGTGTGAGGGATGGGCACCCCTTCACATGACCCGGGGTGTGAGGGCCGGGCACCCTTTCATTGCCATGAATCGTGGTGTGAGGGCCGGGCACCCCTTCAGCACAATGACCCGGGTTGTGAGGGCGTGGCACCCCTCCAGCATCATAGCCCGAGGTGTGAGGGCCGGACACCAATTCAGTGACATGACCCGGGGTGTGACGGCCGGTCTCCCCTTCAGTGACATGACCCGGGGTGTGAGGGCTGGGCACCCCTTCAGTGCCATGAAACGAGGTGTGGGGGCAGGGCACCCCTACAGTGTTATTATCCGAGGTGTGAGGGCCGGGCACCCCTCCAGAACCATGACCCGGAGTGTGAGGGCCGGGCACCCCTTCAGTACCATGACTAGGGGTGTGAAAGCCGGGCACCCCTTCAGTGTCATGAACCGGGGTGTGAGGGCCGGGTACACTTTCAGTGCCATGAAACAGGGTGTGAGAGCCGGGCACCCCTACAGTACTGCGAACCGGGGTGTGAGGGCTGGGCACCCCTTCACATGACGCGGGGTGTGAGGGTCGGGCACCCCTTCAGTGCCATGAATCGGGGTGTGAGGGCCGGGCACCCCTTGAGCACCATGACCAGGGGTGTTGGGGCTTGGCTCGATTTTAGTGCCATGAATCGGGGTGTGAGGTCCTGGCTCGATTTCAGTGCCATGAATCGGGGTGTGAGGGCCGGGCAACCCATCAGCACCATGACCCGGAGTGTGAGGGTCGGGTCCCCCTTCAGTACCATGAACAGGGGTGTGAGGGCCGGGCACCCCTTCAGTGCCATGAACAGGAGTGTGAGGGCCGGGCACCC
>NW_024754758.1:0-2798 GCF_018991925.1 Homarus americanus
CTCTGATCACTCTACTCACTTTGCTCACTCTACTCACTATGCTCACTCTATTCACTCAACTCACTCTACTCACTCTATTCATTCAACTCACTCTACTCACTTTGCTCACTCTACTGACTCTACTGACTCTACTGACTCTACTCACTCTGATCACTCTACTCACTCTGATCACTCTACTCACTTTGCTCACTCTGCTCACTCTACTCACTCTGCTTACTCTACTCACTCTGCTCACTCTACTCACACTACTCGCTCTGATCTCTACTCCACTTTGCTTACTCTACTCACTCTGCTCACTCTACTCACTCTATTCACTCAACTCCTCTACTCACTCTATTCACTCCAGCCTCCTCTACTCCTCTACTCACTCCAACTCCTCCTGCCTCACTCAACTCACTCAACTCACTCTACTCACTCTGCTCACTCTACTCACACTACTCATTCTGCTCACTCTACTCACTCTATCCACTCAACTCGCTCAGCTCACTTTACTCACTCTGATCACTCTACTCACTTTGCTCACTCTACTCACTATGCTCACTCTATTCACTCAACTCACTCTACTCACTCTATTCACTCAACTCACTCAACTCACTCTACTCACTCTATTCATTCAACTCACTCTACTCACTCTACTCACTCTATTCACTCAACTCACTCTACTCACTCTACTCACTCTGATCACTCTACTCACTTTGCTCACTCTACTCACTCTACTCACCCTGCTCACTCTACTCACTTTATTCACTCAACTCACTCTACTCACTCTACTCACTCTACTCACTCTATTCACTCAACTCACTCTACTCACTCTACTCACTCACTCACTCTACTCACTCTACTCACTCTGATCCTCCTACTCACTTTGCTCCTCTACTCTCACTCTATTCATTCAACTCACTCTACTCCTCCTACTCCTCTGATCCTCCTACTCACTTTGCCTCCTCCTCTCCTCCTCTACTCCTCTACTCACTCTATTCACTCAACTCCTCTACTCCTCTATTCACTCCAACTCCTCTACTCCTCTGCCTCCTCTAGTCCTCTATTCATTCCAACTCCTCTACTCTCCTGCTCACTCTGATCACTCTCTCCTCTACTCCTCCTATTCATTCCAACTCACTCTACTCCTCTAATCCTCTCTACTCCTCTAGTGCTCTGCTGCCTCTACTCTACTCACTCTACTCACTATGCTCACTCTATTCACTCAACTCACTCTACTCACTCTATTCATTCAACTCACTCTACTCACTTTGCTCACTCTACTGACTCTACTGACTCTACTGACTCTACTCACTCTGATCACTCTACTCACTCTGATCACTCTACTCACTTTGCTCACTCCTGATCCTCCTATTCATTCAACTCCTCTCTCCTCTCTACTCTCTGATCCTCTCCTCTCTCATTCTATTCATTCAACTCACTCTACTCACTCTCACTCTAGTCCTCCTACTCACTCTATTCTCGCTCGCTCAACTCACTCTACTCCTCTACTCACTCTACTCACTATGCTCACTCCTTCCTCCAACTCACTCTACTCACTCTACCCTGCTCACTCTACTCACTCTATTCACTCAACTCACTCAACTCCCACTCTACTCCTCTACTCCTCCTCACTATGCTCCACTCTATTCCTCCCAACTCACTCTACTCTCCTATTCACTCCCAACTCACTCTACTCACTCTCACCCTGCTCACTCCTACTCACTCTATTCCTCAACTCGCTCCAGCTCCTCTCTCCTCTCTCACTCTACTCACTATGCTCCTCTATTCACTCAACTCACTATGCTCCTCTATTCACTCCAACTCCTCTCCTCTATTCCTCCCAGCTCCTCTCACTCTGCTCACTCTACTCACTCTATTCACTCAACTCACTCTACTCACTCTACTCACTCTGATCACTCTACTCACTTTGCTCACTCTACTCACTCAGCTCACTTTGCTCACTCTACTCACTCTGCTCACTCTACTCACTCTATTCACTCAACTCACTCTACTCACTCTACTCACTCTGATCACTCTACTCACTTTGCTCACTCTACTCACTCAGCTCACTCTGCTCCCGACTCATTCTGTTTCAGTCGTATTTTTCTGCTCTTTATCATCCTGGGTAGTGCAGAGTTGAAGTCACAAAGAATATTATCAGACCCCAGTGGCAGTATGTGGCAGTGTGAAGCAGTATGTGGCAGCATGAAGCAGTATGTGGCAGTATGAAGCAGTATGTGGCAGTATGAAGCAGCATGAGGCAGTATGTAGCAGTGTGTGGCAGTAAGAAGCAGTATGGGACGGTATGAAATAGTATGTGGAAGTATGAAGCAGTTATGTGGTAATATGAAGCAGTGTGTGGTAGTATGAAGCAGTATGTGGTACGATGTGGCAATATGAGGCAGTACTACAGTCTACAAATTCTACAACATATTAAGTCGCTGTCCGCAGTTTACATGATAACATCTTTTTCATTTCCTTGACAAAATGCGTCATCGCCAAGCAAACCATCGTACTAGTGTGGTAATATTTACTAGTAATACATCGTACTAGTGTGGTAATATTTACTAGTAATACATCGTACTAGTGTGGTAATATTTACTAGTAATACATCGTACTAGTGTGGTAATATTTACTAGTAATACATCGTACTAGTGTGGTAATATTTACTAGTAATACATCGTACTAGTGTGGTAATATTTACTAGTAATACATCGTACTAGTGTGGTAATATTTACTAGTAATACATCGTACTAGTGTGGTAATATTTACTAGTAATACATCGTACTAGTGTGGTAATATTTACTAGTAATACA